>NC_040077.1:57357630-57659805 GCF_003369695.1 Bos indicus x Bos taurus
TTCATTTAAATGGTAGTTTGTGAGTTCTGAAAGATGTATATATCCATGGAGCTATCAAGATACATAATAGTTTATATCATCTCAAAAGTTTTTCCATACTCTTTGGTAATCCATCTTATTTTTTGCAATCCATTTTCTCTGAAACTGTCAAACTGCTTTTTTTTTTTTTTTACTATAAATTGCCTGGTGGTTTGCATAATTTTATGTAAGTGGAGTCACATAGTTTACATCATCTTGTGTTACCTCTTCCACTCAGCATAATAATTTTGAGGTTTATTCAAATTGTTGTGTCAGTAGAAGTTTGTTTCTTTTTATTATTGAGTAGAATTCACCATGTAGATATTATTATGTGTATTATTTTTCACTCAATTCTTAATGAATATTCTCCATTTGATGACTTATTCCTAGTTCTTAGCTCTCATGAGCATAACTACAGGGAGCATTTGTATATGAGTCTTTTTGTGAATATGTTTTAATTTACTAGGGGAAATGCCTAGGTATAAAATAGCTATATTATAGTAAATTTAAAATTTTTAAGAAAATGCCTTATAGTTTTAAAACAATTTAAAAGTCTTTTTAAAAACTCAAGATTTTGAACAATTAAAAATTCCTTTCAACAATGACTAAGAATGTTGATTGCTTAATATCCATATCTATACTTGGTGAAGTGAAAGTCACTCAGTTGTGTCTCTTTGCGACCCCATGGGCTATACAGTCCATGGGATTCTCCAAGCCAGAATACTGGAGTAGATAGCCATTCCCTTCTCCAGCGGATCTTCCCAACCCAGGGATTGAACCCAGGTCTCCCGCATTGCAGGCATATTCTTTACTGTCTGAGCCACCAAGGAAGCCTATACTTGGTGAACTCAATGTTTATATTTCATTCATTCTAATATATGTGTGACTTATTGGAAAAGATCCTGATGCTGGGAAAGACTGAGGGTAAGAGGAGAAGGGATTGACAGAGGATGAGATGGTTGGATAGCATCACCAATTCAGTGGACATGAACCTGGGCAAACTCAGGGAGACAGTGAAGGAAAGGTAAGCCTGGCATGCTGCAGTTCATGGGGTTGCAGAGTCAGACACAGCTTAGTGACTGAACAAGAGCAATAGATATGTGATGGTGTCTCATTGTGTTTTTCTTTTGTGTTTAAAAATATTTTTATTGGTGTATAGCATACACGTAGAAAATACAACGATAAAGCCGCAGCTGGAAGAACTTTCATAAAGTGAACAAATCACCACTAGCCAGGTCCAGAAATGGAATGGAGAGTTTTAGCTTGCATACAATTTGTTGAAGTGGTAAGTAATTTAAAGCAGAACAGAATGAAGGCTTGAAGATTATAGGGGGTGTTATTCTAATTTGATGGGGAAAGTCTAAGAATATACTGCTGAAGCAAAGGATACCTGCATGAAGAGATGGAGCAATTCATTCCTGAATCTCGAGTAAAGGAGGGAAGAGCAAGTACAAAGGTTCAGAGGCTGGAGTGTGCCCAGAACATCAAAGACACTGCTCTTCTGTGAAGAAAGAATCTTTCCAGTGCTTTCTTCCAAGTTCAGGATTGGAGTGGACTACACATGCAGTTACCGTCACTTTGTGACCGTTTTTCTTCTATGCAGGTTCATGGGTCCACGTGGTAGCACTTTTCTCCTGCCTAAAAGATGTCCTTTAACATTTTCTGTTGTATGGGCCTGCTGGTAATCACTTACTTACTTCAGCCTTTGTAAAATGTCACTGTTTTTCTTTTATTACAGTTTTTATTAAATTGGGGAAATATTTCTTCAAATAAATTTTGCCTTCCTCCATGTTTATTGGATCACTTGTATCACTATTCACTGATGGACTGCTTACTTTCATTTTTAAAAATTTTACTTTTGTGCTCTGTTTCTTTGTGGATATTTTCTATTGCCATGTCTCTGGGTTCAGTAATCTTTTCTTATTCAATATCTAATCTGTTGCTAATTCCATTAAATATCATTTTCATCTCACAGCTTTTAGTTTCCATCTATAAAAATTGAATTTGGCTTTTTTTTAAAAAATATTTTCTATGTGTTATTTAGTTTTGGTAGTGTATAGAATCAATCACAATAACTGCCTCAATGTTTTCCTCTATAAATAATTACATAGATTAAAATTAATTTCCTGATATATTTTCAATTCTTAATTAAACATTTTTTAATTTTTACAGTGGCATTTTCTTTTTGTAATTTGGAGCTCATATATTTTTTCAAACTCTAAATTGTAAGCTCTTAGAGGCAGTTAGGTACTACCTGTATGATTAATGGATAAAATAGACATATTTATTGTGTGATACAAGAGTTTAAGTCTATTTTATCCCTAATTATTTATGTTTCATTTAATACAGTATACTGATGTTTGTGTGTCACATGTTGTGAGTCAACAGGGGTGTAAAAAAGAGGGTTAAGTGACAGCATTTCCCACAATACTCATTCTGGGTCATCCTTATTTCTCGGTCAATGGTAGGAAGCTTGTTCCCTCACAAGGTAAACTATTCACTTTGTGCAGTGACCTATTATTTATGAAGCACTTATAGTAATCTGTCCTTGTAGGCACTACCTATTGATTCTGTATCTGATGACTTAAACTCTGCAGAATATTTCCTTTCCTTCATAGATCCTCTATTTTTTTTAAACATCTATCATAACTTTAAATGTCTTCTGTTGGTCAGACAACTAGTCATATAATTGGTTTCCAAACCCAGGCTGTGTTTTAAACCCCTGCATTTTGTCTGTGTCTCTCTTAATGTGCAACAGCTCCTCACAAAGTAACTCTAGGTATAGCCAAACCACTGCAGAGCACAGTAGAATAATTGCCTCCATTAATCTGGTCACTAAATGCCTATTAATGTAGCAGAAGCCAGCAATAATTTTTATGATAATCACATTCTGCAATTGATCTTCATTTGGAGATAGCATAATACAGTGTTAAGGCCATAAACTTTGGCATTATATTAGCCTGTTTCCTTGTTCTGTTACATGCTAGTTATGGAACAAGTATTTTAGCTAAGTTTTATTTTCTTCTCAGTAAAATGGGAGTAATATCCCATACCTTGAAGGGCTTCCCTGGTGACTCAGTCAGTAAGGAATCTGCCTACAATGTAGGAGACCTGAGTTCGATCCCTGGGTTGGGAAGACCCCCTTGAGAAGAAAATGGCAACCCATTTCAGTATTTTTGCCAGGAAAATCCCATGGAAAGAGGAGCCTGGTGGGCTACAGCCCATGGGTTTGCAAGAGTCAGACATGACTTAGTGACTAAACCACAACCACCTTAATGGGATGTTGAAAGGATAAGTTTAAATAATGTATGCACTATGATAAACATGCAGTGGCTGATGAATAAATTAGTAAATTTTGCTTCTGCTTTAACATAACTTACCAAGAGCTGCAGTGAGAGCTCAAACAGATATTGATAAATTGGTTGAATGAAAAAAAGCCAAGAACAGAGTGTTGGCACATGGCACTAGATGGTTTCCACCTGCCTGACACTGATCCATGAATCACCACCCTTAGTACAGGCACACAAGTGGGCTCAAGACCATCCAGTGGCTCACATTGCTCCAACTTGTTCACAGGGACAGCTGAGAAAATCATCAAATGTATTTCTGAAATCCAGATGCCTTATGTCTAGGGTATTTTTCCTCATCTAATAGTCTGGTAGCTGTATTAAAAAAGGGAATAAATTTAGTTTGTCATGTTTCATTTATAGAGATCATGCTGAGCCCAAATGTTAAGCGCTTTCTTTGCAAGCATTCACAAACCATCTGTTTTGTAATCTGGACTAGACATTTTGGGGAGTTTACATTAGGTGCTATCATTTTGGCTTTCCCTAGTGTTTACATTTTAGGAGGCTGAGAATTCATCCATCTGCAGGTGTCTTGTTCTTTTTCCTGTTTTCTTTCCAGAGGCTTTAAATATTCTTTACAACTTCTGCAGTTAAGGGAAACTTTCATATTAAAGTTTATTCTCCTTGCGAAGGAAAAGAGGTGCAAAATAGAAGCCCTGTCTCTCTGAAATCTGTTGTCCATTTACATTGCACATCAAGCTCTGGCGTTATTACTTTCTTGTTCATTTTTTCCTAAACACAGCTTCATAAGCTTTTTTTTATTGTTCTTAGTCTATTGTGCCACAGTCCATTCTGGGATTTAACCCTCTTCACCTACTTTTACAGTTCTACAGCACTATTTTCTGTTTTTTTCTTGTTGTTTGATATCCTTTCCTTTGGAAGTCGTAACACACCGGAAAGCTTTTTCTGTGGCAAAAATAGGTTTTTTTTTTAGTTCCACTTTTTCCCTCATTTGTGGTTACATCATTTGCTTTATGGTTTTATGTTTTTCCCCACTACAGTGCAACACATTTCTCTTGAGACTTAGCCCCTTATAAAGCTTCTACAGAGGATTACACCTTCTTTTGCTCTGAGAATCTTGACATTTATTTTTCTAAATTCGCAGATAGTGCCCCTGAATAGGAGAAGCATTCCCTTCCTTTGATATTAAGAATTCTCAAAAGACATGGTCATTTTTTTTTTTAATAGCAAGTTTCCTTTGACTGCAATTTATCAGTGAATTCTTGTTTTTGGTCAAAGAATGCATGGTTGGATTGCATCATCAATTCAATGGACATGAACTTGGGCAAACACTGGGAGATGGTGAGGGACAGGGAAGCCTGGCATGCTGCAGTCCATGGGGTGGTGAAGAGTTGGGTGCGACGTGTTGACTGAACAGCAACAACATGCGTATATGAATTTATTGGCTCATCAACATATTGTAAAATGGGTAAAATAATAGTGACTGCTATTCAAATAATTAAAACTCATAGATTGTTCCCTTTGTGCCATAGGTATTTTAAGTGTTTAACATATATTTCTATGTAATCCCCTCACCAAAAATTCAAGTTTTGCATTTCTGGGTACAATATCACCAAAGTGAGTATCACACCTCAGTACTCCATACTTGGAGGTACATGATCTCCATATGTTTTATTACTGGTGATACTAACTTGACCACTTGGTTAGAATAGTGTCTGTCTGTTTACTTGACTGTGAATTTATAATTTACCCTTTTTGTGATTATTTATTTTGGAGATGCTTTGAGACTGCATAAATATCTTGCTTCTCCTTGAATTTTCCTTTTGCTGATTTTAGCACTCATCCATTCAGTTCATCGTTCAGTAATTACTGTGATGTTCTAATGTTGCATGCATTTCTTGTACATTTATTAATCTGAATCCTTTTTAAGGAACAGTTATCTTTTCTTTCTCATTTACTTTTACATTCATTTATGTATTTTTATCAATATGGACCAACATAATTTCCTTTATTTAGAGTGGGGAGTACATTCAATTACTACTGTTGCTTATTCTATTTCCCAGATTATTCTGACTTTGGCTGTTGGGAGCTCTTTCAAACCGGCTCCTGTGCTTTTTGACACAGCATTCTGTTGTTTCTTGAACTCTTCCATACTTTCTGTCAACACAAAGTATTGCAGACTCAACTTGTAATTTTATGTGACCCCAATTTGAAATCAGCCACTTCACCAAGGAATCCTGTTACTGTTGATGGAAAATTATATTTAAAAACCAGAATCTGATTGCTAAGTGTGCTCATTGCTCAGTCCTTCAGCAGACAGTGCTTTTATTCCCTCTTAGGATATAGAACGGAGAAGGCAATGGCACCCCACTCCAGTACTCTTGCCTGGAAAATCCCATGGACGGAGGAGCCTGGTAGGCAGCAGTCCATGGGTCGCTAAGAATCAGACAGGACTGAGCGACTTCACTTTCACTTTTCACTTTCATGCATTGGAGAAGGAAATGGCAACCCACTCCAGTGTTCTTGCCTGGAGAATCCCAGGGACGGGGAGCCTGGTGGGCTGCCGTCTATGGGGTCGCACAGAGTCGGACACGACTGAAGCGACTTAGCAGTAGCAGCAGGACATAGAACTAGGAAATATGTGTACCCATGTTAACCCAAGCATATATATATACACACACATACACATGTATTTATATTTTTCTATCTAAAACATCAGTTCATACAGAATACTGACTCTAATCTATATTAGGGGTCTATATCCATATCTGCATCTATTTATATATCACTATAGGGCTCATTACAGCCTCCCCTCTTCCTTTATTTATAGATTTTTTTCTTCTACAACAGTGAGAATATTGCTGTCATATATTAACTGTTTTCTTCAACCCTAATAAATATGTACTTGTAGAATTGGCAATTCTTACTCCTATGATGAACATATTTATGTAACAAATTGTGTTTGCCTACAGTGCCCTTGGGGACCTTATAGCACCCAGGCAAGTTCCTTCCTCCCTGTTCCTTTCAGTGTGATTATATGATTGGTTTGTGATACAGTTGGATTCATTTGTCTGCCTTCTACCCTGGGTTTTCTCCAACATCTTGGTGGATTTAAGAACAACTTACATAGAGTAAAAATTCTTTTTGTGTTGCTGAATCCTATACCTTCTGACAAATGCCTCAAGTGACATATAGTTACTTATGACATGGATACTTTTCCACTAAAATCCTTCATGCTACCCTTTGTAATCAACCCCTACACCCACCTCCTCTCAAATCTCTTGCTATCTCAGATCATTTTTTTCGTCTGTAGTTTAGCCATTAGTCGAAGATCACATAAATTATACAATTTTGGAAAATTACTGGCTACTATTTCTTAAAAGATTTCTTTTCCCTCCCTCTTAATTCTTATTCCTCTCTTTCTCAGATTACCTATTATGAATATATTGGAGTATTTTATACTGTTCAACAAATCCTAGATATTCTATTATTTACCTCTTCCCTTCCCTTTTTTCTTCTTTAGTGTCTTAATTTGGGTAATTTCTATTGACCCAACTTTAAGTTCATGTTTCTTTTCCAGATTTTATTGCATTTACAATGCACATATCAAAGTCATTCTACATTTCTAATGCTTTTTAATTTCTAGCATTTCCATTTGAATCTTTCCTATAGTTTCCATTTTTCTACTGAAATTACATATCTGATCTTACAGATTTCCCACCTTTTCCACTAGAGCCTTTAATGTATCATTTATAGCTACTTTAATTCCATGTTAGAAACTTTCAGTATGTATGTCATACAGAAATCTTGCCCTGATGATTACTTTGTCATTGAGAAACAGTTCTGGTTGTTTGGTTGGCTGGCTCAGGAGAGTTTATTATACATGTATTTCTGAACGTCAGACATTTTGTGCAGTTCAGCAGACACTGAGGCAGCTTTTACTCCTGGAAATGAGTGTGCTTGTCCTTCTGAGCCTTAAGTACAGTCTACTGAATTAGTTAGGAGTGGAGCTGTTTGAGATGCAGTGTTGCTATGTTTAGTCTCAATTCAGTTCAGTTCAGTCGCTCAGTCGTGTCTGACTTTTTGCGACCCCATGAATCGCAGCACTCCAGGCCTCCCTGTCCATCACCAACTCCCAGAGTTCACTCAGACTCATGTGCATTGAGTCGGTGATGCCATCCAGCCATCTCATCCTCTGTCGTACCCTTCTCCTCATGCCCCCAATCCCTCCCAGCATCAGGGTCTTTTCCAATGAGTCAACTCTTCGCATGAGGTGGCCAAAGTATTGGAGTTTCAGCTTCAGCATCAGTCCCGCCAATGAACACCAAGGACTGATCTCCTTTAGAATGGACTGGTTGGATCTCCTTGCAGTCCAAGGGGCTCTCAAGAGTCTTCTCCAACACCACAGTTCAAAAGCACCAATTCTTCGGCGCTCAGCTTTCTTCACAGTCCAATTCTCACATCCATACATGACCACTGGAAAAACCATAGCCTTGACTAGACAGACCTTTGTTGGCAAAGTAATATCTCTGCTTTTTAATATGCTGTCTAGATTGGTCATAACTTTCCTTCCAAGGAGTAAGCATCTTTTAATTTCATGGCTGCAGTCACCATCTGCAGGGATTTTGGAGCCCCCAAAAATAAAGTCTGATGCTGTTTCCACTGTTTCCCCATCTATTTCCCACGACCAGATGCCATGATCTTAATTTTCTGAATGTTGAGCTTTAAGCCAACTTTTTCACTCTCCTCTTTCACTTTCATCAAGAGGCTTTTTAGTTCCTCTTCACTTTCTGCCATAAGGGTGGTGTCATCTGCATATCTGAGGTTATTGTTCACCACAATCTTCAAATTCTTCTATTGATACCTAGTATTTAGACTGGTAAGCTAGTTTGCCAAAGACTTTTAACCTTAACCTCTGTTCCACCCTCAGCTTTAGGTGCTGTATCCCAGACAGAGTTTCTTTTTATGCTCGTGTCCCTTATTCCATGGACAGAGGAGTCTGGCATGCTATAGTCCATGGGGTTGAACATGACTGAGCAACTAACACTTTTACTTTCCCTTTTTCCACAGTTATTTGTCAGTTAACACTGGTTAACCTGAAGGTATGTGGGGGATTAGGTAGATGCCTCGTCCATAGGTCTCAAGAATATGTTCTACTCCATTCTTTTGTTCCTTTCCAAGTGATTCCTCTTAAGACAGGCTGGGACTTAGGACCAGGGACCCTTTACTGCAGTGCTTGCATCTAAACAAATGTATCCTTGAGCAGCAAAATACAAGGAGACCGTAAGGAACTAAAAATAACTCCACACATGTGCAGTTGAGGCAAATTATGAACAACAAAACACAAAAAAAGACCAAAAAGCCCTACTGCCACTTCTGAAGAGCTGAAACAAAAGCAGGAGGTTGGGAGCAACTTGAGGCATGGGCAGACTGCTTAAGCCACCCTTCTGGCCCAAGCCGTGGACACACCCCTATCCTCATCCCATATAAGGAACCAGCTCGGAGCCTCCAGTTGGGAACAAGCAAACAAGGGAACCTACTACTTTTTCTTGCCCACCGCCCCCTGCCATAAAGCCTTGCCTGAATTATTTGTCTGGCTTCCGATCAATTTCTGTTGATTAAGGAGGGCAAGAATCCTGGTCGGTAACACCCTGGCCCCACACAAAATCCTCTCCTGCTCATGTTGTTGTTGTATCTGACTCTTTTTGCAACCCCATGGTCTGGGGCCCACCAGGCTCCTCAGTCCATGGGATTTCCCAGGCAAGAATGCTGGAGTGTGTTGCCCTTTCCTTCTCCAGAGGATTTTCCCAACCCAGGGATCAAGCCCATGTCTCCTGCATTGGCAGTGGGTTCTTTACCACTGGGCCTCCAGGTTAGCCCTTCTGCTCATAGGGAGTAGATTTCTACCCCTTCCTCTTTTCCCTGTTTCCAGATGTGGTGGGTCTTGGGTTTTCACAAGTGTCCTTAGGGCGATTGTGTTTGACCCCACAGATGAAAGTGCCAGAGGAAGATGGAGGAGAAGGAGCTGGGTGCACATTGTGCCCCACCTTCACCCCTACTCATGCAGCACCTCTCTCCCAGGACTGTACCACCAGGAATATTTTCTTAAAACTTTTTCCAGTCTTTTGTGAGTGTCCAGTACTGTTTGTGGAGAATAACTCTATTAAAGGCTCAGATTCCTCAAGGTTTATAGCTCCCAAGGGCTCACATTCTCTTGCCAGTACACAAGCCTTGATTGAGCCTCCATCAAATATCCTATCCTTTCTAAAGGGACTCTTGTTATCAGTTGCTCATCAGTGTGCATGTTATATCTCCCTAGAGTTTGGTGGCTGCCTCTCCATGGATTTTAGACCTGGTTAGCTGACAGTAGTCTCAGCTCAGGTTCAAGGAAATCTGTGATCTTGCATTTGTCCAGCTTTATTGTTTCTTTATGTGGGTGGAAGTGATGCTCTTTCTAGCTCTCAGGATCATAAGAGGAAATCAGAAATCCTTCCAACCCTCACTCTCTCCACACTCAAACTTCTTCCAAATGCTTTTAAGAGCATTATTTTATTTTCTCTGAGGGACTCATGTGCCATTCTTATTGCTTGAGGAACATGCTCAGAGAAGTATTTGTCTATTTGAAAAGTTTTTTTTTTTTTTCCTGAATGGGATATAGATAAGGATTAGAGGTAGACAGACAAATATTTAAATAACACACATTCAGTTGAATCTCTGTATACAACTGGAAAAAAGGGACAGAAATAATGCTCACCTATATCAATTGTCGATCTAATATCTATACTGAATAATGCACTGGATTAATGTTTTCAGTGAAAGATAGGGTACTTGATCCTTTTCCCTGATTTTGCTGATGTTCATACTTGTTAAAGTATTTGTGTTTCTTTAGTTCCTGAGCTTCTACTTCCTCATCTGTCAAAAGACTTTTACTTGATTTTAAAAATAATTCTTTTCATTTGAAAGCCTGGCTTTAGTCATGGTATAACTATGAACCATTAATTTTAGAACACTTTGACAATATCGTTATAATAAAGTTAGCTCATTCATTCAGTCATTTAATGAATGTATAATAAATATTTATTGAGTTTCTTTTTCTTTTTTTAGCAAATACAATTCTGCTGCTGCTGCTAAGTCACTTCAGTTGTGTCTGACTCTGTGTGACCCCATAGACAGCAGCCCACCAGGCTCCCCCATCCCTGGGATTCTCTAGGCAAGAACACTGGAATGGGTTGCCATTTCCTTCTCCAATGCATGAAAAGTGAAAAGTGAAAGTGAAGTCGCTCAGTCATGTCTGACTCTTAGCTACCCCACGGACTGCAGACTACCAGGCTCCTCCATCCATGGGATTTTCAGGCAAGAGTACTGGAGTGGGGTGCCATTGCCTTCTCCGAAATACAGTTCTAGGTACAGGCAACTCAGAATGACTAAGATAAGCAAGACCACTGGACAGAAAGAGCTTCTATTTTAATTATGCAAATGATTTAAAAAAGGCAAATAACCATATAAGGATTTTTTTTAAGAGTTTAGTGCAATTAATAAAAGAAAATTGGGTAATAATGTTTGGGATTGCTATATTAGTCACTGAAGGACTTTTGGAAAGGATGATATTTGAATAGAAATCTAAAAGAATTCAGAAGATACAACTATGTGTCTATCTGGGAGAAAAGAAAAGATACATATACATACATATATGTGTGTGTGTGTATATAAATGTCTTTATGTATATATGTGTGTAGATATATAGATATGTGTCTATCAATCTCTTTATTATCATATGAATAAAAATATGTAAACATTTTGTATATGGACTTCCCAAATGGCCTTAGTAGTAAAGAACCCTCCTGCCAATGCAGGAGACATAAGAGACACAGGTTTGATTCCTGGATTAGGAAGATCTGCTGGAGGAAGACATGGTAACCCACTTCAGTATTTTGCCTGGAGAATCCCATGGACAGAGGAGCCTGGAAGGCTATGGTCCATAGGGTTCCAAAGAGTCTGATATGACTGAAGCGATTTAGTACACACGTGTACATATATATATATATATATATATACACACATGTATTTAATATACATAGGTATTTATATCCCATCAGGTTCCTCTATCCTCTATTCATGGAATTCTTCAGGCAAGAATACTAGAGTGGATAGCCATTCCTGACCCAGGGATTGAACCCAGATCTCTTGCATAGTAGGCAGATTCTTTACCATCTGAGCCACTAGGATGTGGAAAGTAATAAATAATAGACTATGACTGATCAGCAAATGGCTTGAAATAGAAGGATGCTTTCTCCATTTCCACTCTAAGCCATTTAAAACTATTCAAGATAATCAATTCTAATCCTGTAACACATTACAAGGTAATCTGATCTACAGAAAGTATTTTCATCAGAGAGTTTTAATGTGATTTTCATAAATTATTAAATGTAGCCTCTTGGTGCAATTAGAAAACATCTAAAATTTCCCAATCAATCAAAGCCCTGGATGGCTCTTTATTGTAATAGGGGAAAGAGCTGTAACTTCATGGTCCACTGCTAATGGGTTGTTCCACTGTTGTGGTTAATAGCCTGAGTTTCTTCTACATCTAATTTAAGGTCTCTGAATTAAATAGATTAAAAGATTAGTGGGAACTCAATGATGTATTAGTGTGTGTGTAACCAATTATGTCTCTTTTTAACTTAGGTTTATCACAATCTGAATTTGTATTAGAAAACTGTTTTGACTTGGTATGGGGAGGTCGATCTTCAGTTATCAAAATTATTTCATAACAAGTGTCCTCTGGTGCTTTTGATTTTGGCTGTCAACAGCAGCACAGATTAGTCTAAACAAATAAACATATAAATAGGAAGCATTATTTGTAGAGATTGGAGTTTTAAGTTCTAATCCAATATATAGTCCCAATAAGTGTCTCTGATCAAGTTACCAGATATTTCCTATTTAATGTTCATGCCATTTACTAAAAGTACCAAAATGCTTTACCTTACTGGTTATTACCTCTAGGAACCAGTTACAAAATATTCTAGTCTCTAAGGCCCTTTGCTAGTCAAAAGCTGAGGGAATTTGTCTGCTACATGGAAGACTGTAATTCTTGGGAGACAAATAATATTCTTTTCCATACCTGACACAGAGTGAGAGAACTCCACAAAGATTTTTATAATTTTTCAACTTATAATAAAGTTTCATTGTTTTTCTGTCTCGCTACATAATTAGAATAACATAGTTTTGTATAAATGTTAAAATAATTAGTAGGTGACATGCTTTTACAGGCTTTACCTGGGAAGTTTGATATCCCTTAGAGGCATAGTCAGATTCCTTGGCAGCCCAGGCCACAAACATTCATTTTTGATCTTTCTCAATCTACAGTCAATTAGCTCTAAGTGAAAGTAACATAGAAAAGCCATTATGCAGATATGTCCATTAAGAGTCATCTTTCTTTAAAGTCCAATGGTGAGAGGGAAGTTCAAATTGCCTGATCTTATGATTCTGATTATAACTAATGTCAAGACTCTTATTTTTATTCATATCATAACTCAAAATATCAACATCTGAGATTCTGTGCTAGTACAATTCTTTTCTTACCATGATATTTGCAGAGCAACTGTTGTGTACAAGCCCCTATATTTATAGAATGTACGCTTGACAAATGCAATCATAGTCATCCTTGGATACAGCAATATCATTTGTCCAAGTAATTCTGAAAGGTCTCCAGTTACATAAGAGTCCTGAAGAAGGCACTTTTTTGGTAAAGTTCAGACAGTTATTTCAACATCTAAAATTTTAGGCATTTTTTAAAAATAAATAAATAAATAAAATAAAATTTTAGGCATTTTTAATTTAAACTATCTCAAGGGGTCTTTTTACTCACAAATTTAGGAAAACAATAAAAAAGATTATTTAAGAAGACCAAGCAGTTGTAAGAGAAATTACACATAAACTTTTACTTAACTGGTACTTTGTTATATAATCATGTTAATTTTTGGCATAACATGTGGCAAACAGGTTTGATTAATTTTGTCAACAGTTCTGCCTTTCAAAATAGCAACTCCTCTTCATCCACGGATACATAGAATTAGGTACTTAGTTCGCCTGAATCATGTACTCCTGCTTTCCTATTGCTTCTTTCTCCTATTTCAACTGCTCTTCTTTTCTGAGACTCTAAATTACTCTTGTTTGGACAATTGTGATAATCACCTAATTGCTCTTCTTACATTCAATGGCACAACATATCACAATGCCGCGTAACTTACCTTTATAAAATAAAAACTTTCTCATGTGATTCATCTACTTTATATCCTTTGGTAGTTTTCCATTTCCTCTTAAATAAATTACAAAGTATTTTCTGCAATGCTTTGGCCTATTAATTTATTTTGAATAAAGTATACATTTATTCTGTTTAGGCACTTCCCTAGATTTAGAGGGCAGAGTAACAAACAAAGCATAAGTCTGACCCCTATCCATGCCTCTAGCCTTCCTCTCCTTGCAATCTACCCTTCAGTCATGCTGAATTCTCTACCGTCCCTGCAAAGCAACATGCAAGCATCTGTGATCACAAAGTTATTTTAGCACAAAGTATAAAAGAATACATGAAGCTTGATAACATGTGTTGGATAAATGACTGAATTCATCTATTGAGCACTTATTATACATCAGTCTCTGTATAAGGTGTTTGGAATACAACAGTGAAGAAAATCAAAGTTTCCTCCCTCGTGGGTCTTTCACTCTAGTGTTCAGAAATTATAGAGGCAAGTTTGCAAATTCACAAAGCAGCCAAATATTTCCTCTGCTACTATTTCAATATTTGTGAACTGCCCTATGATCATCCCTAGAAACATTTTTATTTTTATTATTTTAATCTGGGTTTGTTTAATCTTCATATTGTTCTGTTTTATGAATTGCCTTTGGTTATTTTCTCAGTAGGAAGTGTCTTGAGGCATAAGCAGGGCTGCTGCTTACTGCCATACACATTGTGCACTTTACATTCACAAAGATGGTTGCCATGATTGGCACTTTATTTTTTTTTCTTTTGTATAAAATTTTTATGTAATTTTTATTGAATATACTTGGTTTTTTTTTTAGTGGCTTTTTTTTTTTTTTTTACTTTACAATATTGTATTGGTTTTGCCATACATCAACATGAATCTGCCACAGGTGTACATGTGTTCCCCATCCTGAACCCCGCTCTCACCTCCCTCCCCATACCGTCCCTTTGGGTCATCCCAGTGCACCAGCCCCAAGCATCCTGTATCCTGCATCAAACCTGGACTGGTGATTCGTTTCTTATATGATATACATGTTTCAATGCCATTCTCCCAAATCATCCCACCCTCGCCTTCTCCCACAGAGTCCAAAAAACTGTTCTATACATCTGTGTCTCTTTTGCTGTCTCGTATACAGGGTTATCGTTACCATCTTTCTAAATTCCATATATATGCGTTAGTATGCTGTACTGGTGTTTTTCTTTCTGGCTTACTTCACTCTGTATAATAGGCTCCAGTTTCACCCACCTCATTAGAACTGATTCAAATGTATTCTTTTTAATGGCTGAGTAATACTCCATTGTGTATATGTACCACTGCTTTCTTATCCATTCATCTGCTGATGGACATCTAGGTTGCTTCCATGTCCTGGCTATTATAAACAGTGCTGTGATGAACATTGGGGTACACATGTCTCTTTCAATTCTGGTTTCCTAGGTGTGTATGCCCAGCAGTGGGATTGCTGGATCATAAGGCAGTTCTATTTCCAGTTTTTTAAGGAATCTCCACACTGTTCTCCATAGTGGCTATACTAGTTTGCATTCCCACCAACAGTGTAAGAGGGTTCCCTTTCCTCCACACCCTCTCCAACATTTATTGCTTGTAGACTTTTGGATCGCAGCCATTCTGACTGGCGTGAAATGGTACCTCATTGTGGTTTTGATTTGCATTTCTCTGATAATGAGTGATGTTGAGCATCTTTTCATGTGTTTGTTAGCTATCTGTATGTCTTCTTTGGAGAAATGTCTATTTAGTTCTTTGGCCCATTTTTTGATTGGGTCATTTATTTTTCTGGAATTGAGCTGCAAGAGTTGCTTGCATATTTTTGAGATTAGTTGTTTGTCAGTTGCTTCATTTGCTATTATTTTCTCCCATTCTGAAGGCTGTCTTTTCACCTTACTTATAGTTTCCTTTGTTGTGTAGAAGCTTTTAATTTTAATTAGGCCCCATTTGTTTATTTTTGCTTTTATTTCCAATATTCTGGGAGGTGAGTCATAGAGGATCCTGCTGTGATGTATGTCAGAGAGTGTTTTGCCTATGTTCTCCTCTAAGAGTTTTGTAGTTTCTGGTCTTACATTTAGATCTTTAATCCATTTTGAGTTTATTTTTGTGTATGGTGTTAGAAAGTGTTCTAGTTTTATTCTTTTACAAGTGGTTGACCAGTTTTCCCAGCACCACTTGTTAAAGAGATTGTCTTTTCTCCATTGTATATTCTTGCCTCATTTGTCAAAGATAAGGTGTCCATAGATGAGTGGATTTATCTCTGGGCTTTCCATTTTGTTCCATTGATCAATATTTCTGTCTTTGTGCCAGTACCATACTGTCTTGATGGCTGTGGCTTTGTAAATAGAGCCTGAAATCAGGCAGGTTGATTCCTCCAGATCCATTCTTCTTTCTCAAGACTGCTTTGGCTATTCCAGGTTTTTTGTATTTCCATACAAATTGTGAAATTATGTGTTCTAGCTCTGTGAAAAATACCATTGGTAGCTTGATTGGGATTGCATTGAATCTATAGATTGCTTTGGGTGGTATACTCATTTTCACGATACTGGTTCTTCCGATCCATGAACATGGTATATTTCTCCATCTATTAGTGTCCTCTTTGATTTCTTTCACCAGTGTTTTATAGTTGTCTATTATAGGTCTTTAGTTTCCTTAGGTAGATATATTCCTAAGTATTTTATTCTTTTCATTGCAATGGTGAATGAAATTGTTTCCTTAATTTCTCTTTCTATTTTCTCATTTTTAGTGTATAGGGATGCAAGGGATTTCTGTGTATTGATTTTATATCCTACAACTTTACTATATTGATTGCTTAGCTCTAGTAATTTTCTGGTGGGGTCTTTAGGGTTTTCTATGCAGAGGATCATGTCATCTGCAAACAGTGAGAGCAAGACAAGGTTGCCCACTTTCACCACTACTATTCAACATAGTTTTGGAAGTTTTGGCCACAGCAATCAGAGCAGAAAAAGAAATAAAAGGAATCCAAATTGGAAATGATTGGCACTTTAAAGTTGGACAAATCAACATTCAAACTCACTAACTTAGCAGACCATCAGAGCCACTGTTGTTCAGTCGACTCTTTACAACCCAATGGACTGCAGCATGCCAGGCTTCACTGTTCTTCACTGTCTCTCAGAGTTTGCTCAAACCCAGGACCATTGAGTCAGTGATGCTATCCAACTATCTAATCCTCTATTGTCCCTTTCTTCTCCTGCTTTCAATCTTTCCCAGCATTAGGGTATTTTCCAGTGAGTCTGCTCTTTGCATCAGGTGGCCAAAGTATTGGAGCTTCAACTTCAGCATCAGTCCTTCCAATGAATATTCAGGGTTGATTCCCTTTAGGATTGACTAGTTTGATCTCCTTGATGTCCAAGGGACTCTCAAGAATCTTCTACAATTTGAAAGCATCTTATCCACAGTTCAAAAGCATCAGTTCTTCAGTGCTGAGCCTTCTTTATGCTCATTTGGTTCTTTGACTGTCTACCATGTCTGAAAATCACTACTTTTTGCCACTGATGAGGGAGACTTCCTTAAAAATTACTGTAGCAATTCTGGCTCACTGTATATCAAGCCTAAACTGTCTCTAATATGAATTTAAATTAATTCAAATTAATTAATTTGCTTACTAATTAATTAATTACTCTCTATCCAATCAACTCAAGATAGAATACTCAAAATCATCTCTAACACACTTTTATATACCAGTCTCTAAATTTAGTTATCAAACTATTGGATTTGGCTACCATTGTGAATTTCAGATTTCTCCTTTCCTAGCATTTCTCATAGCCACTGCCCTGGTTAATTCTGAATCATGTCTCTCCTGAACTCTTTCAGTTAGTTACCTCTTAACAATTCTCTCTGCTCTATTCCCTTGGCCCCTTTAATCCAGTTCCTACACTTATTCATGAGTGATTTAACTGAAAAACAAACCCAATCACCACTATCAAACTTAAAACTATTAATTGGCTCCCCATTGTCCCTGGCATTAAATCTAAACTCTCTGATGTGAAATTTAAAGTCAGCTTAAGTCCAGTTGAATCTAGCTTCCTATTATGTTTCTAAATATTTTATTTACCCTGTATCTTTTCCACTGCCAGCTACTAGCTGTTCCCTAAACACATTGCCCATTCCCTTCATTCTTTGTTTATGTTATTTCCTCTGCCCTAATGCCACTTTCTGTTTTACTCCCCAACCCTCCACCCATCAAGGGACAATTAAAATGTTATTTACACTTTTCTGCTCCAGTGTGCTTTTTCTTGGATTTTTTTTTCTTGATAGAATCGTGTAGAATTTGATGGCATAGGTAAATGCTTGTAATTTATGTGTTAAAATAAAGATGTATACAAAGTTATAGTTACTATACTGATCTAATTTGGTAACAATTTTATACACACACAGTGTGATGGACTGTGTTGTGTCAACTTGACTAAGTTGGGAAGTATATGGTTCCAGTTAAGTGTTTGATAAAAGAAGAACTTAGGCAAATTTAGAAAGCAGAAGTAAAATAGCAGTCATTCTCCTCTGAAATTCCTCTCTGAAATTCTGCCATGATGACAGGCACAGGGTACTTGGCAATCTTCTGCTTTGCCTCACTCTCCTCTACCTTTTGTCCAGCTCCTCCAAAACAAGACAGTTGTTTGTGAATCCACAAAGGCAGTACCTATACTGACATACCCATAGTCCTCTCCACAAGCTCCTACAATGGTGACCTATTTCAAGAGCTGATTAATTTATTGCTTGATGATCTCTTCTCTGAAACTATAACTTCCCACTCTAGACGTTTAATTACATAACTTCTTTCTTCCTGTCCCATCACACTCCTGTTGACTCTCTTTCTGCAGGTGAGTCTGACTAACACATATGTGGAAAGAGAAAGCAAGTGGGTAGTGGGTAAGGGTTGGGAGATGCAGAGGTAAAGAATAAATATACTGAATTATTAAAAATACTGCTGCTGCTACTGCTGCTGCTATTAAGTCGCTTCAGTCATGTCCGGCTCTATGAGACCCCATAGACGGCAGCTCACACATCTATCCAAAAAAGCCAACAGACACATGAGCTCAAGTAATTATGTGACCTACATTTATCTCCGATCATGTGACTCATGAAGCTTACTATATAGGGAGGCTTTATGTCTGTCTGTTTTTGGTTATCTAAAGGAGACTACTTCCACCAGAGGACCACCCACAGAACTGGGAGTTTAGTCTCCTTGTTTGGCCCTTTGGAGCTTCTCAAAGACAACATAAGCAGGCAGCACAACTGATTACCTTGGCTTGAGGTGATTGATTGTGATAATCCAGGAAATAAGATTGTTACTGTATAATGAGAACAGAGGAAAGAGGTAAGACAGGAGCCAAGGTAATTCTCAGAGTGCTTTTCTGTGTCACATTAACCTTATACTCCTGGTCAAACAGGAGATGGCAAGAGTGAACTTCGACATTCTAGGAATCAGTGAACTAAGATGGACTGGAATGGGTGAATTTAACTCAGATGACCATTATATCTACTACTGTGGGCAGGAATCCCTTAGAAGAAATGGAGTAGCCATCATAGTCAACAATAGATTCTGAAATGCAGTTCAGTTTAGTTCACTTCAGTCGCTCAGTCGTGTCCGACTCTTTTCGACCCCATGAATCGCAGCACGCCAGGCTTCCCTGTCCGTCACCAACTCCTGGAGTTCACTCAGACTCACATCCATCGAGTCAGTGATGCCATCCAGCCATCTCATCCTCTGTCGTACCCTGCTCCTCTTGCCCCCAATTCCTCCCAGCATCAGAGTTTTTTCCAATGAGTCAACTCTTCAAATGAGGTGGCCAAAGGACTGGAGTTTCAGCTTCAGCATCATTCCTTCCAAAGAAATCCCAGGGCTGATCTCCTTCAGAATGGACTGGTTGGATCTCCTTGCAGTTCAAGGGACTCTCAAGAGTCTTCTCCAACACCACAGTTCAAAAGCATCAATTCTTCGGCTCTCAGCCTTCTTCACAGTCCAACTCTCACATCCATACATGACCACAGGAAAAACCATAGCCTTGACTAGCCGGACCTTTCTTGGCAAAGTAATGTCTCTGATTTTGAATATGCTGTCTAGGTTGGACATAACTTTCCTTCCAAGGAGTAAGAGTCTTTTAATTTCATGGCTGCAGTCACCATCTGCAGTGATTTTGGAGCCCCCCAAAATAAAGTCTGACACTGTTTCCACTGTTTCCCCATCTATTTGCCATGAAGTGATGGGACCAGATACCATGATCTTTGTTTTCTGAATGCTGAGCTTTCAGCCAACTTTTTCACTCTCCACTTTCACTTTCATCAAGAGGCTTTTGAGTTCCTCTTCACTTTCTGCCATAAGGGTGGTGTCATCTGCATATCTGAGGCTATTGATATTTCTCCCGGCAATCTTGATTCCAGCTTGTGTTTCTTCCAGCCCAGCGTTTCTCATGATGTACTCTGCATAGAAGTTAAATAAGCAGGGTGACAATATACAGCCTTGATGTACTCCTTTTCCTATTTGGAACCAGTCTGTTGTTCCATGTCCAGTTCTAACTGTTGCTTCCTGACTTGCATACAGATTTCTCAAAAGGCAGGTCAGGTGGTCTGGTATTCCTATCTCTTGAAGAATTTCCCAGTTTATTGTGATCCACACAACGACTTTGGCATAGGCAATAAAGCAGAAATGGATGTTTTTCTGGAAATCTCTTGCTTTTTCCATGATCCAGCAGATGTTGGCATTTGATCTCTTGTTCCTCTGCCTTTTCTAAAACCAGCTTGAACATCTGGAAGTTCACGGTTCACATATTGCTGACCCTGGCTTGGAGAATTTTGAGCATTACTTTACTAGCATGTGAGATGAGTGCAGTTGTGCAGTAGTTTGAACATTCTTTGGCATTGCCTTTCTTTGGGATTGGAATGAAAACTGACCTTTTCCAGTCCTGTGGCCACTGATGAGTTTTCCAAATTTGCTGGCACATTGAGTTCAGCTCTTTCACAGCATCATCTTTCAGGATTTGAAATAGCTCAGCTGAAACTCTATCACCTCCACTAGCTTTGTTCGTAGTGATGCTTTCTAAGGCCTACTTGACTTCACATTCCAGGATGTCTGGCTCTAGATGAGTGATCACACCATCGTGATTATCTGGTTTGTGAAGGTCTTTTTTGTACAGTTCTTCTGTGTATTCTTGCCACCTCTTCTTGATATCTTCTGCTTCTGTTAGGTCCATACCTTTTCTGTCCTTTATTGAGTCCATCTTTGCATGAAATATTCCCTTGGTATCTCTAATTTTCTTGAAGAGATCTCTAGTCTTTCCCATTCTGAAATGCAGTACTTGGATGCAATCTGAAACATGACAGTATGATCTCTGTTCGTTTTCAAGGCAAACCATTCAATATCACAGTAATCCAAGTCTATGCCCCACCCAGTAACTCTGAAGAAGCTGAAGTTGAACTATTCTATAAAGACCTACAAGACCTTTTAGAACTAACACCCAAAAAATATGTCCTTTTCATTATAGGGGACTGGAATGCAAAAGTAGGAAGTCAAGAAATACCTGGAGTAACAGGCTAATTTGGCCTTGCAATACAGAATTAAGCAGGGCAAAGGCTAATAGAGTTCTGCAAAGATAACACACTTGTCATAACAAACACCCTCTTCAAAAACACAAGAAAAGACTCTACACAAGGACATCACCAGATGGTTAACACCAAAATCAGGTTGATTATATTCTTTGCAGCCAAAGATGGAGAAGCTCTATACAGTCAACAAAAACAAGACCAGGAGCTGACTGTGGCTCAGATCATGAACCCCTTATTGCCAAATTCAGACTCAAATTGAAGAAAGTAGGGAAAACCACTAGACCATTCAGGTATGACCTAAATCAAATTGCTTATGATTACACAGTGGAAGTGAAAAACAGTCTTAAGGGACTAGACCTGATAGGCAGAGTGCCTGATGAATTATGGATGGAGATTCGTGACATTGTACAGGAGACAGGGATCAAGACCATCCCCAAGAGAAACAAATGCAAAAAAGCAACATGGATGTCTGAGGAGGCCTTGCAAATAGCTGTGAAAAGAGAGAAGCTGAAAGCAAAGGAGAAAAGGGAAGATATACCCATTTGAATTCAAAATTCTAAAAAATATCAAAGAGAGATAAGAAAGCCTTGCTCAAGGATCGGTGCCAAGAAATAGAGGAAAACAATAGAATTGGAAAGACTAGAGATCTCTTCAAGAAAATTAGAGATACCAAGGGAATATTTCATGAAAAGATGGGGTCAATAAAGGACAGAAATGATATGGCCCTAAGAGAAGCAGAAGATATCAAGAAGAGGTGGCAAGAATACACAGAAGAACTATACAAAAAAGAGCTTCATAACCCAGATAATCACGATGGTGTGATCACTCACTTAGAGCCAGACATCCTGGAATGTGAAGTCAAGTGGGCCTTAGAAAGCATCACTATGAACAAAGCTAGTGGAGGTGATGGAGTTTCAGCTGAGCTATTTCAAATCCTGAAAGATGATGCTGTGAAAGAGCTGAACTCAATGTGCCAGCAAATTTGGAAAACTCATCAGTGGCCACAGGACTGGAAAAGGTCAGTTTTCATTCCAATCCCAAAGAAAGGCAATGCCAAAGAATGTTCAAACTACTGCACAACTGCACTCATCTCACACGCTGGTAAAGTAATGCTCAAAATTCTCCAAGCCAGGCTTTAGCAATATGTGAACCACGAACTTCCAGATGTTCAAGCTGGTTTTAGAAAAGGCAGAGGAACCAGAGATCAAATTGCCAACATCTGCTGGATCATGGAAAAAGCAAGAGAGTTCCAGAAAAGCATCTATTTCTGCTTTATTGACAATGCCAAAGCCTTTGACTGTGTGGACCACAATAAACTGTGGAAAATTCTGAAAGAGATGGGAATATCAGACCACCTGACCTGCCTCTTGAGAAACCTATCTGCAGGTCAGGAAGCAACAGTTAGAACTGGACATGGAACAACAGACTGGTTCCAGATAAGGAAAGGAGCACATCAAGGCTGTATATTGTCACCCTGCTTTTTTAACTTATATGCAGAGTACATCATGGGGAATGCTGCCCTGGATGAAGCACAGCTGGAATCAAGATTGCTGGGAGAAATATCAATAACCTCAGATATGCAGATGATACCACCCTTATGGCAGAAAGTGAAATAGAACTAAAGAGCCTCTTGATGAAAGTGAAAAAGGAGAGTGAAAAAGTTGGCTTAAAGCTCAACATTCAGAAAACGAAGATCATGGCACCCATTTCCATCACTTCATGGCAAATAGATGGGGAAACAGTGGCTGACTTTATTTTCTTGGGGTCCAAAATCACTGCAGATGATATTGAAGCCATGAAATCAAAAGACACTTACTCTTTGGAAGGAAAATTATGACCAACCTAGATAGCATATTAAAAAGCAGAGACATTACTTTGTCAACAAATGTTCATAGCTCGTCAAGGCTATGGTTTTTCCTGTGGTCATGTATGGATATGAGAGTTGGACTGTGAAGAAAGCTGAGTGCCAAAGAATTGATGCTTTTGAACTGTGGTGTTGGAGAAGACTCTTGAGAGTCCCTTGGACTACAAAGAGATCCAACCAGTCCATCCCAAAGATCAGTCCTGGGTGTTCATTGGAAGGACTGATGTTGAAGCTGAAACTCCAGTACTTTGGCCACCTGATGCAAAGAGCTGACTCATTTGAAAAGGCCCCGCTGCTGGGAAAGATTGAGAGCAGGAGGAGAAGGGGATGACAGAGGATGAAGTGGTTGGATGCCATCACTGACTCCATGGACATGAGTTTGGGTAAACTCTGGAAGTTGGTGATGGACAGGGAGGCCTGGATTGCTGGAGTTTATTTGGCTGCAGAGTCGGACACGACTGAGTGACTGAGTTTAACTGAACTGAATTCTTGTACAATGTAGGCTGTTCAATGTTCAAAGCTCTCAGATATTAAGATTTGAGTGATTCACTAGGAAAAAGACCACAATAAACTGAGATACTACCTGAAGGGAGGGAACAGATACATGGAAAAAAATGTGGTGGATCAGGTCATAAATAAATAGAGCCTCAAGATCAATTGCAGAAATAGCTATTTTAGCTCATACCCACTTTCATTTTATTTTCAATTGATTTTTATCCCTTAAATGTTCCACAATTTTCTGTTGGGTACATTGATGGTGATTATCCCTACAATAACATCAGCCCATAGATTACAACATATTGAGACAGCATCATAAAACTTAAAGAGAAATGTACATCCAGTCCAGAGCTTCTGAGCACTGTGTTGTACAAATGAACTGATTTGGGGTTTTGCCACTTTGGAGATGGAAGGAATGTGCTTTCAGTTATGTGTAAAGACAGTCTTATTATATGTTAGTGGATATTTTCCCTGGTTTAGGGAGTAGAAAGAATCAATTGTGGAGTATATTTGTCATTCAGTGTCTCTTTAACTTCAATGTCTATGTTAATTTGAGATTAATCTATCATCATGTGCATCTGTGAAAACTAATGAAGGGAAATCTTACCTTTCCATAAATCCTGGGCATACAAATCTGATTTTACCAAAAAAGATGAGTTTTTAACTCATTTTACCAATGAGTCTTGAAACTTAACTGAGTGACCAATATGCTTAAGAAATTTAAAGTTTCTTTTCATTAGCCTGACCCAAATGGCTGTATCCAGAGAAGACACCAAAGGCCAGGTACCATCCAAACTCTTCCTACCGCTCACACCAGCTGTGGTTTCTATGTTCCACTTATTGTGGTTTTCTGCCTAATTTCAAAGATTCAGTATTTAGTTTTTCCAAACATTTTGTGTGATATCTGCTACCTTTCAACAAATCATTTTCCTGTTTATGTTATCCAAAATGACTCTCTGCTTCTTGCAACAAAGAACCTTGTACGACAACTAATGTGTTTGCAATCCTTCTTGTGAATGTGTGTGCATTTATCTTCTGGAATGCATCCTTTGAAAATTCTACCAATTATTATGTCATAGCAAAATATTTCAAGCTTTGTATTTTTAAAGTACAAAATACAAAATAAACTAAAATATTTTTAGTTAAAAACATGCATCATTTATACAACAGTGTTTATGGTGTACCTGTTACACAACTGGCACTTAGAAAAACACACACACATAAATAAACCTGGGTCTCCTGCATTGCAGGCTGATTCTTTACTATCTGAGCCACCAGGGAAGCCCAAATATAGTATAAGGCAGATAAATACATGCAGCAGATGACAGAGAACAAAGTAATGGGATAAAGGGATGTTGAAATATGGGTAAAATTTCTTTCATCAGAGCTCATCAAGGGCAAGGTAAGGTTTGGAGATGGTCCCTGAAGTCTGAATGGGATTTTGGTGAACAGAATAGTGGAGAAAGTAATAAGAGAAATAGGAACATATAAAACAAAGCATTGCAAATTATTACCCATTGTGGAGACAATATGAAATTCAGTAGAATTCTACTTTTTCATCTCTTTCCTCATAATAAATGATTATGAATATTTTGAAGATAGTGGGAGTTTCAATAATTATTTTTAATAAATAATAAGCAGAAAGTGAAGAGGAACTAAAAAGCCTCTTGATGAAAGTGAAAGAGGAGAGTGAAAAAGTTGGCTGAAAGCTCAACATTCAGAAAATGAAATCATGGCATCTGGTCCCATCACTTCATGGCAAATAGATGGGGAAACAGTGGAAACAGTGTCAGACTTTATTTTTGGGGGCTCCAAAATCACTGCAGATGGTGACTGCAGCCATGAAATTAAAAGACACTTACTCCTTGGAAGGAAAGTTATGACCAAGCTAGATAGCATATTCAAAAGCAGAGACATTACTTTGCCAACAAAGGTTCGTCTAGTCAAGGCTATGGTTTTTCCTGTGGTCATGTATGGATGTGAGAGTTGGACTGTGAAGAAGGCTGAAAGCTGAAGAATTGATGCTTTTGAACTGTGGTGTTGGAGAAAACTCTTGAGAGTCCCTTGGACTGCAAGGAGATCCAACCAGTCCATTCTGAAGGAGATCAGCCCTGGGATTTCTTTGGAAGGAATGATGCTAAAGCTGAAACTCCAGTCCTTTGGCCACCTCATGTGAAGAGTTGACTCATTGGAAAAGACTCTGATGCTGGGAGGGATTGGGGGCAGGAGAAGAAGGGGACCACAGAGGATGAGATGGCTGGATGGCATCACTGACTCGATGGATGTGAGTCTGAGTGAACTCCGGGAGTTGGTGATGGACAGGGAGGCCTGGCGTGCTGCGATTCATGGGGTCACAAAGAGTCGGACATGACTGAGTGACTGAACTGAACAGAACTGAACTGAATAGTGATATATAAAATATATAAAAAAATATATATTTACCGTGCCATTTATATTATGCAAAATGCCTTATACCTTAAAAAAAGTATTCTTGTACTTTCATTATAGAAGCATTAGTATAATTAATTACATTTTACAGATGGGAAACTAAGGGTGGAACCATGAAGTTACTTGCCCAGAGTGGCACATTGATATTAATAGTTGGCAAAGCTGGGCTTGATCCCTTTCAGTCCAACCTATGAGTCCTTACCACTATCTTAGGCTGCTTCCTTTTCATCTTCCTTTGGGTCTATATTCACTCAAGATTCCCTTTTTAAGAAGGCAAGATCCTTACCATAGCTACTAAGTAACCTTTATAATCATGTTACCAGTATGTTTTTATCCTTGCTTAAATAGAAATATTTCTAAATCACAAGAGGCTCTCATCAAAGTGGGCTTCCCTGGTGACTCAGCAGTGAGGAATCTGATTACAATGCAGGAGATCCAGGTTAAATCTCTGGGTCTGGAAGATCCCCTAGAGTAGGAAATGGCAACCCACTCCAGTATTCTTGCCTGGAGAATCCCAAGAACAGAGGAGCCTGGCAGGCTATGGTCCATAGGGTCACAAAGAATCTTGTACAATTGAGCATGCATACACACTCATCAAAGTAAGACTGTTCCCTAAATTAAACATTTGCAGTTCTAATTGCACTTCACAGGATAAAAAAGTGTTTCAGTTTTTCTCTTTAAAAAAGAGCATCTCAATATACAGATAAATTTTCTTTAGGTTTCCCTTAATGTAATCTTTAAAGAATATTCTCAATGCTCTTCAAGCATTCGTGACTGTTGAAAAAAGAATGATTCCCTGCTTTCTCCCTCACCATGTCCTGTTTTAAGATCTTTAATTGTTTTTCTAATCCACTAGTATTTAAAATTTTCTCCCCTCATTGGCAGCAGATAGTGGACTAAAATTCTTCCGGTAAAAATTCATTTTTACTTGTCTCACTCACCAGTGTTAAGGGGACTAAGACTTGTAGTCCTGCTGCAGAGAAGGCTGGGGGAGAAGGGGTGTTTCAGTGACTCTAGCCCTGGGCAGATGACACAACTTTCAGTGGGGAGGCCAGGCCCTAAGCCTTGTGAAGGAAGCCACAAGCAGACACACAAACTTACATGAAGTCTTCTGAAGACTGGTTTGCTAAGCAAAGAACTGTTTCAAATGACGTGGCTGCTAAGAACACTTAGGGCAGGAATCCAGCTGACCTAAAGTGAGACACAAGGGGTATAACTCACCCAGAAATGGAAAATCACAATCTCAAAACCTAAATCTGATCCCATCTCTTAATTATTTAAATTTAGACATCATCAATATTTAATAAATCAGAAAAGTATGTGTGCTTCAATATGATGAGACCCTACCTAGGCTAACAAAGCATCAGGACTTCACAGCCTTGACAGATAGCATTGCTCTGACATTGGGACTTCCCTGGTGGTTCAGTGGCTAAGACTCTGCATTCCCAATGCAGGGCCCTTAAGTTCAGTCCCTGGTTGGGGAGCTAGATTCTGCATGCCTCAACTAAGACCCAGCACAGCCAAATAAAGACATTTTTTTTTTTTAAGTAGAAAGTGTTGCTCTGACTTTGAAGTCTGGGACTTGGAAAATAGTTCCAAGGACTTTGGCAACCTCATCTCTTCTGAAGGCGCTAGTGGTAAAGAACTCACATGCCAATGCAGGAGACGTAAGAGAATAAGGTTCAATCCCTGGGTTGGGAAGATGCCCTGAAGAAGGGCATGGTAACCCATTCCAGTATTTTTCCCTGGAGAATCCCATGGACATGTTGCAGGGTGGAAGTCGATTCTGACTCCATGTTGTAAACTGTTTCTTTGACTTGCTTTTATTATTATAATCATACTCAATGGCTTGCCCGGAGGACCCTGCCTCTCTGCTTGACTGTAAACTCAAGTGCCTTTGTTCAGCTCACAGAGATACTTTTTCCCTGCTCACCTATGAATAGCAGAGTTTAACACACCCCTTCTGAAGGCTGGACATTCCCTTGGAGATGTTTTGCAAGACTGAAGACGCTTTCACTTTACTTCTCCAGTGCTTCTCCCTCTCTAGTCTGCCTTTTGACTTTAGTTCCTCATTGCCTCTTTCTCTCTGATCTGTTAAAGAACCTGGCATCCAGACCCCAACAAGATGGTTATTTTGAGGCACTACCCTGCCGTCTTCTTGGTCTGCCTGTTCCCCGACTAAAGTCTCTTCCTTGCCTCAACACCTCGTCTCTTGGATTCATTGGCCTACTGTGAAGTGAGCAGAGCGAGTTTGGACTCAGTAACAGAGGAGCCTGGAGGCCTACACATCCATAGGGCTGCAAAGAGTCAGGCATGGCTGAAGCAACTTAGCACACATGCATGCACACCTCTTCTAAATGCTCAAAGCAGGTTCCTCCTAAAGGGAAATGCATCAGGTATGTAGAAACAGAATGTTTTAAAAGTGAAGTAAGAACAGGAGACAAGAGATTTCTGCTTTTGATTTTTATTTCTAATTTTTATTCCTATTTTTGACCTTTGTCCTTTACTTTTACCAAATCCTTTTACCAAATCCTAGTAAGAACAGCAGCTTGGGAGCTAAAATTGAAATTGCACTGGTAAAGTCACTGGGGACTTAGAGCTTGACGGGGATATTGGCGTGTGGTGATATTAGCTTTGGGCTTATGTCTGTGCTCCCTTTCATGCATTTGTGGAAAGACCCAATTTTCTGAGACCCTTCCTTGAAAAATTCTCTCCTGCCCCTCCAACTCTCTTGCCACATACATAAGTACAGACATAAAACTCCACTAAGATCTGTTCTGGGCCATGGCACAAGCCCAAGTATTGGCAGAGGTTTACTTTAGCATTGGAACTGGTACTGACTAGCTGTTTTCAAGTGTAGGTCTGATTATTTTCAGCCATTAAAAAAAGAAGAAGAAGAAAAAAAAAAAAGAGTTCTTTAGACAAGGGCAGATTCTCTTTCAAATCCTGCCTGCTGTGCAAGCATGACAAAAGATTGAACGGATGGGAATGCACTGAAGCAACCCAAATTCATCCTTTGACCTCTGAGCTCAACTGGCTGTCATGCACAAATTTGATTTTTGCTAGAAAGATCCATTTTTCCATCCCTCAAAGGAGAAAAGTAATGAGACTGAATGAGTTGAGGAATTATTTCTTGAACAATTTCTCACAAGTGATGTATAGCAAATCTGGAAGTTTTCCTTTCAATACATACTTTTGTTGGGCAATTTAGGGAGCGAAGACAAATCAGAGAACTTTTCTGCTTTAAAAATAAAAATCACGTTATTGAAACCAGCCATATGGGCCATGTAGCACAGTGAGAAACATCTTAAACTCGGCATTTAAAGACATAAGCTAAAATCTTAGAACACAGTCTCTACCTCTTACAAGATGTGTCATTTTTTTTGTGTGTGTGTGTGGTTTCTGTGTCCTCTTTTCATGTTAATTGGATATAAGCAAGTATCAATGATGTTGAGCCTTTCTGTCCAATGTCTCCCCCTCCACAAAGTAATTTTCCTGAAAAGGGAAGTGATTCATTTATCCAGATGGGAATGAACACAAGTACATACTTACTTTATTCTAACGGATAAAATCGAGTTAAGCAAGGATAATGTTAGGTAGTTAGAATAGGAAACAGGAGTCCAAAATGGCGGTGGCTAAGACAAGGAAGGGAAAAGTCCGTGAAAATAGAACAAAGGAAGGTCAAAGGAAGGTCCGAGGACTGGCGTGCGGACCTAAAGTAGAACAAACAGCACTCCTGGCCAGCCCAGTTTACCTAGGGCATGCCCGGGGGCGGGGTCGGGGGAGGGGTGGTAGTGGTGAGGAAGCAGCATATAAAAAGAGGAGCCAAAGGGCTGGGGGCCTCTCTCTCTCTCTCTCCTCTCCTGTACACGAGCATTAGTGCTCTCTCTCTCTCTCTCTCTCTTTCTCTTTGTGTCTTTGGGTCAGCATGGCCTCATGGCTGGAGGGTGTATTTTCCTGCTATTTTCTAAATAAAACTGAGCTGTAACGTGGAGCTGTAACACTAATCTGGCTAAGAGCTATAACATGGTCTATTTGAGACCTGAGAGCTATAACACGGTCTGTCCAAGAGCTGTGACACTCTGAGGGCTTTAATGTCTGTCGCTTCAAATTTTTGTTGAGACAAGACAGAACCGAGGAGATTACACTCGCCTGACATGTATGGTACCGTGACTTAGGTTTAACCTGGCTGAAACAGTCTCTGCGCAGTCCCCACAAGAAAGAGGCCAAGCACAGCAGGAGCCCAACCCAGCAAAAGCTCCCTCGGTAGAAGCGGACCACAAAGAAAACCCAGCACAAAGGAAATGACAAGAGGCCCATCATGCTGAAAACCAGGACAGTGAAAAACGAACTCAGCAGAAAGCTCACGCAGCTGTCTCAGATTCCAGAAGACCTCCGGTTAAGGTAGGAGGGTCCTCTCTCCTATGGCTGGAGGGACATAGGCCTAACAAAATCTTGATTCCTTTACAATCTCTCGTTTCTTGTGTCCTCAACCCCCGCCCCTGACTCCCCGCCACCCCCCCCCCCCCCCCCCCCCCGCCAACACACACACACCACAAACAGGCGAGTGGCAGTTATTGAGGGACTCTGGAGAGGCTATTCCTCGATGTGTCCCAAAGGCACTGAGCCCCAGTAGCTGTTACCCAAGTGGGTGGGGGTTCTTCTGTCCTTAATCTTTGTGCCAAGGATCAGGCCAATGAAAACTGTGAGCACAGGTCAGGTATTTAGCATATTTTCTGGCTTCAGGACCTAATGAAGCTCAAGCTCTGATGTCTCATTGCAAAAATCCAGTGAGAGACACAGCGGTAAATAAGAGGTGGTTTTGTTAGGATTCAGAGAGAAGCACACTCTGCAGGGTGTGGGCTATTGCAGAGGGCAAATTAGGTGGTGGAATGCCACCTGGCTAGGTTTTGCGAGTGAATTCACACACTAATGAGTGGGAGGATCATCCCAACCTGGGAGGTATCCTGCCACCTCTGGATGTGTCATTTAGCTTACAGATTGGGGATTAAGGTTTAATTGAATTTGACTTGTCATCTTGGACCCAATTGATTTTAATTGGTTTATGTTATGTCCTTGTGCTATGTCATTCTTTCAAAGGTTGTGCCCTGCTCCCTTCCCTCCTGTTTCGTGCTTTTTTCCTTTGCCCCGTCCAGTTCCACAATGTTGCCTCTACAGTCTTCTGGTAGGACAACCAGAAAATAGCTGGCCCTTGGGAGGGAAATACTGTATAATATCCACTCTTTCTAGATATTCAGGCCTTCATCTTCCATATTTCCTACAACATGTGCAACATCAGCATCTTTCAGTGAACCTGCTAAGGTGGGTGACAGGCACAAAATACCTACTAGAAGTCCATTGGTTGGCATCCCTTCAAAGACAATTAGGCTTCCAGGGATAATGTCTGCCACTTTGGAAGTTAGCCCTGCAGGCTGTTTGGGCCCAAACCCTTACCACCCTTCTGCTAAAGTTACAAACATACCTCAGGATCAAATCTCCACTCCATTTCTATGGAACATCTGGTCTGTTGCCTCTTAAAAAATTTGTTCTTAAGCCAATTGCTAACTCCTACAATCAGGACCCTGCCCCCTTGAGGGCAATGTGGCTCCAACCAGTCTAATTAAAATACCTTAATGCTTCTAACAGGGCCAGATAACCCACTCCTTTGTCATTACTTCTGTTATTACCTAAAGTGGGTCTATGACAATGAAATGTTTACCACTGGAGACACCCTAACCTGCTCTTATGGAGGACTAGGGGAGGAAATCAGTGACTTACAATCCCTTAGAGCAGTAAAAGGACAAGGCTTATGACTGTTTCACTGTTTCCCAGTCTCAGGGTACAGGCTTGGATTGCCTTACATCAGGTTATCTATTCCCATCTGTGGTGAACATACTGGCAATGAGTTAAAATTACAACCCCTTAATCCTACTCAGCACTGGTCACGCTGGAGATCTTGGAGATGCCCAACTTCAGTCCAGGGGTCCCAGGAGGTCAACCTGCCTTGACCTGCCTAGGGATCTGGTCCTCGAAAGGTTGTCACACCTCAACCTGCTCTGGGATCCGCCAGTCCAGGGGTCCTAGGAGGCCATCACGCCTCAACCTGCCCAGGGATTCGATCTCTAGGAGGCTGTCACGTCTCAGCCTGCCTGGGGATCTGCACCCTGACCCAGGGGATGCCTGGCTCTCAGGTTGCAACAGTACTGGGTAGGATAAGCTTCACCCCTAAGACTCACCCCTAAGGAAGTCACCCATGGAAACTGAAGGAGACCTATTAGTTTTTTCTTTTTATTTTCCTTCCTTTCATGACTGTCTTTCAGATAGGAAATAACCAATCCACTTCCCAACAGACGCCCTTGAGATGCATCCTTGGTAACTGGAAGCTGTTTGATCCTCTAATTCTAAGAAGTCACTTAAAATTCTATTGTGCCACTGCATGGCCACAGTATCCTCTAGGGGGTATTCTCTCATTATCCTGGCCTGAGGATGGGAGTTTAAATTACAATACTATCCTGCAGCTATAATTTTTCTGCAAAAGACAAGGGAAATGGACAGACATCCCCTATGTCCAAATTTTCTTCTAAGAGATATGAAGGAACTCTGTCTTAAGTATGGGATTGTTGTATGCCCTAAAAGTGAGCCTACTAGGCAAATGATGTTAGGCACAGGCAACCAAGAGAAAAAACCGCACCCCCCGCCCCAAAGGCTTACCTCTCACACCCCCGAAGAGACTGGAGCCTCCTACAGCTCCCAAGTTGCCTGGTGTTCCTTCCTTGTATCCAAACATGCCCCCATATCTGGGAACACTGCCTCCACAAAAGCCAACTCAAGTATGTCCCTTAGTTGAAACTGGGGGAGAATTCAGACCAGCCCAGGTCCATAAGCCCTTCTCCCTCTTAGAACTAAGACAGATCAAACAAGACCTGGGAAGCTATACAGATGACCCAGGCAAATATAAATACATTCCAACACATTACCTTGGCCTTTGACCTGACGTGGAAGGACGTCATGGTCATATTTAGTCAAAGTTATCTGACCCTGAGCAAACTAGAGTCTTAAAGGAAGCCCAAAGGTATGGAACAGGGCTTCACATGTCAAGTGATAAATACTCAGTAGGGGAAACTGCAGTCCCCTCCTTAGATCCTAATTGGAATTATAATGACCCTGAGCACATCTTTAAAATTAGATCATTTTCTAATCTGTGTGAATGCAGGACTGAAAGCAGCCCAGCAAAAAGTAATCAGCTATGCCCGGGTCTCAGCAATAATTCAGGACCCCAGTGAGAACTCCATTGCTTTTCTGGGAAGGCTAAAAGAGGCCCTACAAAAGTTTACCAATCTGGACTTACACTCTTATGAGGGACAAGTGATTTTAAAGGACAAATTCCTGTCCCAATGTGCATCAGATATCAGAATAAAGTTACAACAGCTACAACAGCAGGTCCCTGCTACCTCTTTAGATGAGATGGTCCAGATAGCCATCAATACCTTTTATAAAAGAGAACAGGAGAAGGAGGCCAGGCCCAGGAGAGGGAGAGAAGGAAAGAGACAAGTCATGTCCAGATGGTGGCTGCCCTCCAGGGAAGCCCTATGGCAAACCCCAAGTCCTTAAAGGACAAGGCACGAGGCAAATGCCTAATCTGTAGACAGGTGGGGTATTGGGCCAAAGAGTGTCCAAACCATGACAAGCCTCCTAAAATGGCTTGCTACAAATGCCATCAACTGGGACATTGGGCAGCACTCTGCCTCGGGACCCAAGAGGCTTGAGGTCAAGCGCCAAGCCTTCCCTCACGATGGTTGAACAGGACTGAAGCGGCCTGGTCCAGCCAGCCCGCCTGTCACAGATAACCATCATGGGGCTGGAGCCAAGGGTGCAACTGGATATGGCAGGTAGGTCCGAGAATTTCTTGGTTGACACAGGGGCTACCTACTCTGTCTTGATCTCCTACTCCAGAGCCTTCTCCTCCCAAATCTGTGCCATTTGGGGTGCTACAGGAAAAACAACTCTAAAAGATTCACCCAAGCACTTCTTTGATGCTTGGATGGACAAATATTTTCCAGTTTCTGGTGGTCCCTGAGTGTCCTACTCCCTTATTGGGAAGAGATATTCTCACTAAACTGAGGACCACCCTTGTGATGGAAAGCTTTTCAGCCCCTAGAGCCCTACAGCTTCTGGTTACTACTGAAGAACCCATTACATCTTCTCCAGTAGAGAGGGACCAAAAATTATGAGAGGACAAAATTAACCCCCAGGTGTGGGACAAGGGCACTCCTGGATGAGCCCACCAAGCTGAACCAGTTATCATTGTCCTCTGAGATCCCACTTGGTTTCCTAACTGGAAACAATATCCCCTCAAAAGAGAGGCTCAGGAGGGACTACAGCCCTTAATAAATAAATTCCTTGCTTGTGGGCTATTGGTCCCCACCAATTTGTCATATAACACCCCAGTCCTCTCAGTAAAGTAAAAGGACAGAACCTGGCAAATGGTTCAAGATCTCCGGATCATAAATGAATCTGTAGTCCCCCTCCATCCCACAATACCTAATCCCTATATAATCTTGGGAGAAATTCCACCCAGTGCCAAGTGGTTTACAGTCTTGGATCTCAAAGATGCATTTTTTTGCATACCACTGGCTAAAGAACCCCAATATCTTTTTGCCTTTGAGTGGGAGGCCCCAAGAAGAAAACACCAACAGATGACTTGGACAGTATTACCTCAGGGGTTCAGAGATAGCCCCCACCTATTTGGACAGACCTTTAGCTGAGATCTCCTAGATCTGGACCTGGGACCTAATGGGAAACTATTAAAATATGTAGATGACCTACTAATCTGCTCTCCAGACGAGAAAAATGCCCAATAACATGAAATTCGGGTTCTAAACGTTTTGGCAGAGAGGGAATATAAAGTCTCCATGCTGAAGCACAGATGGTGGAAACAAAGGTCACTTACCTGGGAGTTCAGATTGCACATGGGTCCAGGAGGCTGTCCTCTGATTGGGTACAAGGAATCCTCCAGTTGCCCTCCCCCATGACTCAAAAACAATTGCGAGCTTTCCTGGGGCTAACTGGGTATGTAGAATCTGGATAACCCACTATGGTCTAATTGCCCAGCCCTTATATGAAAGCTTAAAGGGACGGGATGATTCAATCCCACTGATGTGAGGAACTCCTCAAAAGAAGGCAGAGGCTACACTAAAACAAGCCTTAACTCAGGCACCTGCCTTGAGGTTTCCAGAGCCATAAAAAGTATTCCAACTTTATGAAAGAGAAGGAATAGCCTTACGAGTCTTAACTCAAAGATTGGGATCTGAGCCCCAGCCTGTAGCTTATTTATCCAAGAGGCTCGACCCAACTGCCTGACGCTGGTCACCCTGCCTTCAAAGTCTTGCAGCTGTTGCAATACTGATAGAAGAAACTTTAAAACTCTCCTTTGGGGGCAAGCTAACTATTTTTACTAGCCACCAAGTAAAACAACTCCTAAATGGAAGAGGTCACTTATGGATGTCTGATCAAAGAATCCTCAGATATCAAGTACTGCTGATGGAAAATCCAGGCCTCAGTCTATCCGCTTGTGAGGTTCTTAACCCAGTCACCCTCCTGCCTACCCCCGAGGGCTCTCTCCCCTTTCATTCTTGCCTAGAAACCTTGAACCACTGGACAAAACCCCACGAGGGATTGTTGGGAGATCCTCTGACCAATCCTGAGGAAATCTGGTACACTCATGGAAGTAGCTTTGTCTTGGATGGAAAAAGAAGAGCTGGATATGCAGTTGTCTCCAATTTTGAGACTATAGAGGCTAAGTCTCTGCTACCATGTCAACAAACTATAACAAGCAGTACGAGTTCAACAAGGATATATAAAACTACAGCCGACCACAGAAAATATCACTCACCCTTAGATGGATTATAAGGACTCTGAGGCCTGAGACTAGCAAGAGGGAGAGGCCCAATACCCCTTGCCGTCCCAGTTCAGCAGGAAGTAGCCAGAAAGACCTCGACTTCCCTATTCCCGAAGAATTGGGCCTCCCATCTCTTGAATGGGGAATGTTATGTAGTTAGAATAGGAAGCAGGAGTCCCAAATGGCAATGGCTAAAAGACAAGGAAGGGAAAAGCTCGCAAAAATAGAACAAAGGAAGGTCAAAGGAAAGTCCAAGGACCAGAGTGAGGACCTCAGGTAGAAAAAACAGCACTCCTGGCTAGCCCAATTTACATAGGGCAGGCCCAGGGGGGAGGAAAAAACATAAAAAGGGGAGCCAAAGGGCTGGGGGCCTCTCTCTCTCTCTCTCTCTCTTCTTGCTCTCTGTCTCTCTCTTCTCTTCACATCTTTGGGTTGGCATGCCCTCATGCTCAAGGATGTATTTTCCTGCTATTTTCTAAATAAAACTGAGCTGTAACATGGAGCTGTAACATTGATCTAAGAGCTATAACACAGTCTGTTCGAGACCACAATCTGTCCAAGAGCTGTGATGCACCAAGGGCTTTAGTGTCCGTCGCTTCAAATTTTTGTTGAGATGAGACAGAACCGAGGAGTTTACACTCTCCTGACAGATAACATGCACATATGAAGTTTGAAAAAGAAAGTAATGATGCTATGTTTGCTTGAATTCCATAATGAAAAAATCTTTAAGTAGATTTTTAGGAAAGAGAGACAATTATGGACTCAGTGGGCAAGGCTAGGCTTTCAAGAAACAGGACTTAACCTGTGTTTCGTACCCTTCATAGAATTTTCTGAGGTCAGTGAAGAGCCCATTGTGATATGGTGGAAACGACACTGACATTTGAGGCAAAAACTGATCTGAAAATGATTCTGTCATATACTAGCTGTATGGAAAAATCACTTAAAACTCTTTGATATTTTATCCCATTTATTAAGTGTTGTTCAGCTGCTCAGTAATGTCTGACTCTTTCCAGCTCCCCATGGACTGCAGCATGCCAGGTTTTCCTGTCCTTCAGTATCTCCCAGAATTTGCTCAAACTTAGGTACACTGAGATAATGATACCATCGAACCATTTTATCCTCTATTGCCTCCTTCTCCTCCTGCCCTCAATTTTTCGCAGCATCAGGGTCTTTTCCAATGAGTTGACTCTTCCCATCAGTTGGCCAAAGTATTGGGGCTTCAGCTTCAGCATAGTCCTTCCAGTGAATATTCAGGACTGATTTCCTTTAGGATTGACTGGCTTGGTCTCCTTGCAGTTCAAGGGACCCTCAACAGTTTTCTCCAACACCATAGTTCAAAAGCATCAGTTCTTTGGTGCTCAGCTTTCTTTATGGTCCAACTCTCCCAACCATACATGACTACTGGAAAAACCATAGTTTTGACTAGATAGACCTTTGTCGGCAAAGTAATGTCTCTGCTTTTTAATATGCCGTCTGGGTTGGTCATAGCTTTTCTTCCAAGGAGCAAGTGTCTTAATTTCATGGCAGCAGTCACTATCTGCAGTGATATTGGAGCCCAAGAAAAACAGTCTGTCACTGTTTCCCCATCTTATTTGCCATGAAGTGATGCAACGAGATGCCATGATCTTCATTGTTTAAATGTTGAGTTTTAAGCCAACTTTTTCACTCTCCTCTTTCACTTTCGTCAAGAGGCTCTTTAGTTCTTTGCTTTCTGCCCTAAGGGTGGTTTCATCTCCATATCTGAGATTATTGACATTTCTCCTGGCAACCTTGATTCCAGCTTGTGCTTCATGCTGCCTTGCATTTTGCATGATGTACTCTGCATATAAGTTTTTTTTTTTTTAAGCATATAGTTTATTGGCATTAAGTACACTCACATAATTGCACAACCATCACCACTATCAATCCCCAGAACTTTTTCACTGCAGACATTCTGGATCAAATAATTCTTTGTTGGGGTTGAAGCAGGGTGACTGTCCTATATATTGGAGGATGTTTAGCAGCATCCCTGGACTTTACCCATTAGATGCCAGTGGCATCCCTCCTCTCGTCAGTCACAACAATCAAAAATGTCCTTCAGTCAGTTCATTTCAGTTGCTCAGTCGTGTCTGACTCTTTACAGCACCATAGACTGCAGCACACCAGGCCCCTGCATATAAGTTAAATTAGTAAGGTGACAATATACAGCCTTGATGTACTCATTTCCCAATTTGGAACCAGTCTGTTCCATGTCCAGTTCTAACTATTGCTTCTTGAAATGCATACAGCTTTCTCAGGAGGCAGGTAAGGTAGTCTAGTACTCTCATCTCTTGAAGAATTTACCACAGTGCATTATGATCCATATACTCAAAGGCTTCACCATAGTCCGTGAAGGAGAAGCAGATTTTCTTCTGGAAATCTCTTGCTTTTTAACACTGTGCTGATATAGAGATGTGGCACTTCTTACTTTGCATCAGCCAAAGAAAGTCTTAATGTGCAGTACCTATACTCCTGCTCTAGGGAGGCACTTCAAGTCAGGTATTAATGAAGAGGGTATTATGATCCCCCTGCAGATGAGGAAATGAACAATCAGGGGCAAAATTCCAATCTAGACAAACCATAAATTTCTGAATTAAAGTTTTCTAAGACCAGTTCAGTTCAGTCACTCAGTCATGTCCAACTCTTTGAGACCCCATAAACCACAGCACACCAGGCCTCCCTGACCATCACCAATTCCCGGAGTTTACCCAAACTCATGTCCATTGAATCGGTGATGCCACCCAACCATCTCATCCTCTGTCATCCCCTTCTTCTCCTGCCCTCAATCTTTGCCAGCAGCAGGGGCTTTTCAAATAAGTCAGCTCTCTGCATCAGGTGGCCAAAGTATTCAAGTTTCAGCTTCAACATAAGTCCTTCCAATGAACACCCAGGACTGATATGTTTTAGGATAGACTGGTTGGATCACCTTGCAGTACAAGGGACTCTCAAGAAACTTCTCCAACACCACAGTTCAAAAGCATCAATTCTTTGGCACTCAGCTTTCTTTATAGTTCAGCTCTCACATCCATACATGACTATTGGAAAAATCATAGCCTTGACTAGACGGACCTTTGGTGACAAAGTAATGTCTCTGCTTTTTAATTGGTCATAACTTTCTTCCCAAGGAGTAAGCGTCTTAATTTCATGGCTGCAATCACCATCTGCAGTGATTTTGGAGTCCAGAAAAATAAAGTCAGCCACTGTTTGCACTGTTTCCCCATCTATTTGCCATGAAGTGATGGAACTGGGTGACATGATCTTCGTTTTCTGAATGTTGAGCTTTAAGCCAACTTTTTCACTCTCCTCTTTCACCTTCATCAAGAGGCTCTTTAGTTCCTCTTTGCTTTCTGCCATAAGGGTGGTATCATCTGCATATCTGAGGTTATTGATATCTCTTCCCACAATCTTAATTCCAGCTTGTGCTTCATCCAGGGCAGCATTCCCCATGATGTACTCTGCATATAAGTTAAATAAGCAGGGTGACAATATACAGCCTTGAAGTACTCCTTTCCCAATATGGAACAAGTCTGTTGTTCCATGTCCAGTTCTAACTGTTGCTTCCTGACCTGCATATAGGTTTCTCAAGAGGCAGGTCAGGTGGTCTGATATTCCCATCTCTTTCAGAATTTTCCACAGTTTATTGTGATCCACACAGTCAAAGGCTTTGGCATAGTCAATAAAGCAGAAATAGATGCTTTTCTGGAACTCTCTTCCTTTTTCGATGATCCAGCAGATGTTGGCAATTTGATCTCTGGTTCCTCTGCCTTTTCTAAAACCAGCCTGAGCATCTGAAAGTTCATGGTTCACATATTTCTGAAGCCTGGCTTGGAGAATTTTGAGCATTACTTTACTAGCTTGTGAGATGAGTGCAGTTGTGTTGTAATTTGAGCATTCTTTGGTATTGCCTTTTAATTTCCCCCATTCTTTAATGGAAAATGTAGCTGAAAGCTAAAATGCCATTTTCACTTTGCTAAGGCCACCTCCCTTTCACAAAAGTGCAAAATTGTAAATTACCTTTCTTTCCTGCTTGGTCTTTTGTGGGGCCTTTCAGAGGCTACTGTCCATTCCTAGACCATGTCTTCATCAAAAATGTGGCAGGTCTGCTCTCATTCATTGAGATTCCACTCTTGGATTGGTGTATTTTTGTTCCGAACATTGAGTAAGCTTCACAGAATCCAGATTTGTTGGTAAGATTCTAGATATTTCTCCCAATAGACACAAAAGGACATTGCAGCATGCATAGACCTTGCATTTAAAGAATTTCCTCAAGTAAGATGCAAGCTATGTAATGGATAAATCAGTCAGTGTCCAGGATCTTTGAAAAGTCTGACTATCATTACTGCTTGAGCAATGAGTGAGCTGGGTTTGCTTTTATTTTCATGTATCCTTTCAAGCAGTTTCCATCTGTGGCTAACATTATAAAGCCAATGTCTGAGACATCTTTGTTTTTGTTGTGGCAATGTATCTAAGCTCTCTCTTTATCTTAAGTAATCCAGTCCCTCTGAAAGATGATGCTGGGACTCTGAAAGAAAAGAAAAAGATCTGATAAGATAACAGCTTACAGTGACATCTATATAATTGCCGCAGTCAAAACTCATTTCCAGCTGGGTGGGAGCTTACTTCAGGGCTGTAGCTAGGAAACAGGGAAAGCAGATAGCTGCTTCTCTTTGGCTCCAACCTTCTGAACTATTTGTGCTTAAAAGAGAACATTTCATCCAGGAATCCTGTACTTACAGTCACACATAGATTTGCCTCTGAAGATCGAGATTTTCTTTGAAGGACAATGAAAAGGACTTTTCATCAGCGATCGAATAGTCCCTTTTTAGATTCAACAAGAAAGTTTCTGTATAATCAGTAAATTTCCCTAATTTTTCCCCTCCAGTCATGCATTAAGGAGGGTCTTCAACACCCCCACTTTGACTGAATTGTTAATCTAGGTGGTGCAGTGGTAAAGAGCCCCGTGCCAATGCAGGAGATATCAGAGATGTTGAGTTCGATCCCTAGGTCAGGGATATCCTCTGGGTCAGGAATATCCCCTGGATAGTGGCAAACTACTCTAGTATTCTTACCTGAACAATTCCATGGACAGAGAAGCCTAGCAGGCTACAGGCCATGGGATTGCAAAGAGTTGGACATGACTGAGCAGTAACTGAGCACACAGGCACACATGAGAAATCAGCTACATTCACACTAGTGTGGTACTGACAAGTCTGCCACTGCAGGCAGCAGGAATTGTCTACATATAGCAGGACTTGTCTAGAAGCTGTTGCTATGAATTTCCATCAGGAGATTTGAGACAGCCTTTTCCAGTCCTTTTCTCTGTTCTCTCATTCCAGAGACCTCAAGATTTGCAGGTATCAAGAGTCTGCCTCAGTGCTCTAAGGTTAGGCCAAAAAAGACCTATCCATGTATTATTATGCAGGGCTTCCTGAGTGATGCTAGTGGTAAAGAACACGCCTGCCAATGCAGGAGACTCAGAGTTGTACATTCAATCCCTGGTTTGGGGAGATCCCCTGGAATAGGAAATGGCAACCCACTCCAGCTAGTATTCATGCCTGGAAAATCCCTTGGACAGAGGAGCCTGGGAGGTTACAGTCCATAGTGTCGCAAAGAATTGGACATGACTGAAGCGACTGAGCACACACACATGTATTATACAAGTGACAGACAATAAGGAGGAAAATTGCAATGCTTTTTTTAGTATATGCCCAGAACAGTTTCTGGTATTCTACCTAGTGCATTCTGATTCAATGTTCAGTGTAAAGCTCAACTTTATTCCTAAATTTTGTTCATCTTCCTGTCCCCTGATTATCCTTTGTTTCTACTGCTTTTGCAGAAATCTAGGTCTCTTGCCCCTGGCCCTTCCTTCCCTCAAAGTCTTGATGGGAGAGCACTCACATCTATTCTAGAAACTGATACACAAAGCCTAGTACTGATTGGGTCAACTGAGAATGAGTTAGGACGATGCTCCCTTAAAAAGTTGAAGTCCTACAGAAAAGCCAGCATCCTTTGCTTCCACTCAGATAACCTTCATTCTGTCACACTAAGGTCAGTCAAGTAAAGAATTACCCAAGAGAAGCCTGCAACTTCTGTGAGTGACTTAGACTGATTTAGCTTTCAGGATTTTTTTTTTTTTTAATCTCACTTTTGAAAAATACAGTATGGGGAGGAGGGGTCATGTAACTTGGCCAGGCAAAAAATGTATCAGGTAACTTGGTTTTGTGCCCTTGTGGTATGTTTTTCACTGTGATGTGAAATCCCAGAGGCTCAGGACTCTGTCTTAGTCATTTTTGTATTGACAATCTATAGAACAATCCCTGGACCTCCATGAGTACTCAATAAATAAGTGAAATCGCTCAGTCGTGTCCAACTCTGTGACTCCATGGACTGTTGCCTACCAGGTTCCTCTGTCCATGGGATTTTCCAGGCAAGACTACTGGAGTAGGTTGCCGTTTCCTTCTCCAGGGGGATCTTTCTGGCCCAGGGATTGAACCCGGATCTCCTGCATCGTAGGCAGATGCTTTACCGTCTGAGCCAGCAGGGAAGATTAATTACTCAATAAATATCTGCAATATAAATCATGAATAAGTGCAAAAGGAATACTTTATTATACAGTACTATAATGCTATTAATAGCTACCATTTATCATTTACTAAGTTAGGAAACTGCGAAAATGATGCAAGATGTCTCAAATGCATAATTTCTCATTGCACAGAATATTCTCAACCATCTAGAAATGAGAACTATTTTATCTTCATTTTGTCATTGATAAAACATAGAGGTTATGAGGTTTTTAACTTGCTTGCACTTAACATAAGTCTTCATATTGTTGGTGTTTAGCTAATTAAATATTTGTAGAAGGAAGGGAAGGAAGGAAGCAGTGAAGAAAGGAAGGGAGGAAGAAAGGATCATAGTGGTAGTGACAGAGCCATTGTAATAACCAGATCTATCTGGTTCCAAAGCCTTTTCTGTTTCTGAAATTGTAGGTTGACTCAAATATTTTTAGATACATTTTTAATTTGCAAAGGCACTGGGAGCTAGGATTGTAATAGCATAGAAAACAAAGCCTCCACCCTCAGGGAACTTCCAGTATAATGGGAAAGACCATTAATCGACAGGAGAAATAATTCAAAATGAAATCTCGTAATTTGAAAAGGGATACTTAAATATCATAAACCATATCCTTTTGCATGACTAAATGTAAGTCAACCCTCAGGAAAGCTGTAAAATCAGACATCAGTGATGGCTATCTTCGTCTCCAGCAACTTCCCTCAGAGTCTTTTTTCCCCTCTTTAAAGCAGGTTCAGCTTCAACTACCTCCCTCTGCCTTCTTCAAAATCCCCCTCTTAAGGGAATGTATTAACACTATTGACATATAATGTGAATTTCAGTCATTTATTTTTTTCTTTGTGGCATTTAAACATTAAAACCTAATGTTCATCTGTGGAATTCAAGGCATTAGCAAGAAATCAGATGGATTTGGGACTTCCCTGGTGGTCCAGTTGTCAAGACTGTGTGTCCACTGTAAGGGGCACTGGTCCAATGCCAGTTGGTTGGGGAACTAAGATCCAACATGCCATGAGCTGTGGCCAAAAAATAAAAAACTTTTTTTAAAAGGAGTTGGATGGAGTTTTATGCAGTGAGCCCTTTGCTATGTCACGAATATATCACATTACACAATCATGTTCTCTGCTAACATGTAAAGCTAAATGTGACTGAGAGAATACCATCAGAAACAGAGAATTATGATTCAACAGTTGTGATTTAGCAGTTAGTTGATATTCACTCCTCAAATCTGCTTTTAATCTGAGAAAGTTCAACTACCTGAAAATATACTATCCAGAAAAAAACTGTAGTCACCACCACCTAAAGGTAACAGCTCTTTGGGTATAAACTTCCTTCAAATTGTATACATATCTGTAAGATTACTGGTGCCTCAAATGGTAAAGAATTCACCTGCAATGCAGGAGACAGATTTTATCCCTCAGTTAGGAAGATCCCATAGAAAGAGTGGCTACCCACTCCAGTTTTCTTGCCTAGAGAATTCCATGGACAAAGGAGCCTGATGGGCTACAGCCCATTGGGCCACAAAAAGTCAGACAGGACTGAGCAACTAACACTTTCATTTTCTTTCATAAGATTACATAATAAAATTGAAGTTATGTGAATAAATATTTAATTCGTATGCATTATTCAATGGCTATAAATATTTAATAATGTGAATATATATTAATGTATTTAACTGGTTCTCAATTGATATTCACTTAAATTATTTTCAGTTATGCTCATTAAGTAGCACTATAATGAACATCCTCATTATGTGTCTGATTATTTCCTTGATATAGATTCTTAGAAATAATTATCTGTACTCTTTATATGGGCTTCCCAGGTGGCACCAGTAGTAAAAAACTGACCTGCCAATGCAGGAGACCTAAGAGATATAGGTTCGATCCCTGGTCATGGAAGATTCCCTAGATAAGGGCATGGAAACCCACTCCAGTATTCCTTCCTGGAGAGCCCCAGAACAGAGGAGCCTGGAGGGCTACAGTTTATAGGATCACAAAGAGTCAGACACAACTGAGGTGACTTTTTATATGACATGTTACAAATCTTAAATTATTTTAAAATAAAAAGTTAAAAACTATTGTGTCAAATTCCATGTACACAGGTATGCACATATACACACAACTAAGTGTTTTCTTACACTTCTCTAATCAGTTCTTCCAGTGAATGTACTTAATGTCCCTCATTAACACTTCTGAAAGAATCTAATGAGTAATGCTGAATTTGGTTCATAGGAAATATTCAGAAATATGATGAATGAAAGAATATATGAATAAAACACTTCTGTTTACAGTAAATGGTCTACCTGCAATTTACCTCTGTGTCTCCCTCCATTTAAACTCGTGCCTCATTTTTTTTGTCTACATGAATAGCAATATATAAGACCAGTGACTTGAAGTTATGTTTTCTCTCTGCTTGCAACAAAACTCCCTGCATAGCTCTACTAATGGAAAATTAGTGACATAAAATTACTACAACTGAGGTCACACACTGTAGCTATTTGACCCCTCTGTTGGGACAACATCTGGTGTCATTATGTTAGAAATTGTCTGTTCTACATAGAGTTCCTATCTGAGAATTTCTTACATTGATTTCATATTAAAGAGGCTTTTTAATAGAACCTCTGACCCACTCTGTAAGAAGAAAAATAAGTATTATCACAACCTTTATGATACCTTTAAAATTTCTTTGGGACTCTAAGCTGTGAGTAGCCTGCAAAATATTTAAAATTCTTTTTGACAGTGGCAGATGAAAAAACTATGCAGTGGCTCTAGAAGCCAAAGGACAACACTTATGGCTTGATTGGCCCTTGAACTGAAACCCTTGAACTTTGAGAAATATTTCACTTTTTGTCCTATTACTTTTTGAATTTGATCTGTCAAATCTGTAGCCATTATGCAACCCTTTTTACTTCTTTCTTTTGCCTCTTATTATTAAAGAATTATTTACACATTCACTGAAAGAAGTACAGTGAAAAGTGACTAGTTACCCTGAAAAAATAATAGTATATATACTAATTTCTCTTCTTCTTTTTGCCTTTTTAGATGAGATTCAGGGTTTCAGATGCTCTACAAGTCAGATATAAATTGCTGACTTGTATTTAATTCATCCTGTGATTAAAATGTTCTTGCAGGATCAAAGCAACTTTTTTCATTTCTGATGATTATCCGGCAGTAGAAGAAATCCATATGTGGCTTTAACAGTTAAAATAATTAAGATGCCAACATGCCAAGAAATAAAGAAATAACCTTCACAGAGGTATGCTGTGGTGTATTTGAAGATATTTTTTTCTCCCAAGATTAAAACTTTTTTGCTAAATTGGAACACCTATTTTCTCCCCTTAAAATGAAGCAAGGAGCAAAATGTTATCATCCTCTCAGCGAGGGTGATAGTCCCAGAGTTATACTGTGTAAGAAACCTAACTAAGACACTTAATTATTCTTTCTCACTGATATGTCACCTTCTTCCACTTTTTACAGGCAAATTGCTTGACTAATAAGTCCTTGGCTCTAGTCCCAGTTGGCCTATAATTCACTGGAGGTGACCTTGGAAAAGTCATTTAAATTCTTTTAACCTTGATTTTCCAATGTTGTGATTAGCATAAATAATCTTTAGGGTTTACTTTGATTTTCTTCTGATGGGATAGTATACTAAATATACTATACTACATTATACTATAGTACTCAACATTCAAAAGCTCAACAGTAGAACTCAACATGCAAAAAATGAAGATGGTGGAATCTGGTCCCATCACTTTATGTCAGATAGATGGGGAAACAATGGAAACAATTACAGACTTTATTTTCTTGAGATCCAAAATCACTGTAGATGGTGACTGTGGCCATGAAGTTAAAAGACGCTTGCTCCTTGGAATAAAAGGTATGACCAACCTAGACAGCATAGTAAAAAGCAGAGACATTACTTTGCCAACAAAGGCCCATCTAGTCAAACCTATGGTTTTTCCAGTAGTCATGTATGGATGTGAGAGTTGGACTGTGAAGAAAGCTGAGCACCGAAGAATTGATGCTTTTGAACTGTGGTGTTAGAAAAGACTCTTGAGAGTTCCATGGACTGCATGGAGATGAAACCACTCAATCCTAAAGGAAATCAGTCCTGAATATTCATTGGAAGGACGGATGCTGAAGCTGAAGCTCCAATACTTTGGCCACCTGATGTAAAGAGCCTACTAATTAGAAAAGCCCCTGATGCTGGGAAAGATTGAAGGCAGGAGGAGAAGGGGATGACAGGACAAGATAGTTGGATGGCATCACCAACTCGATGGACATGAGTTTGAGCAAGCTCTGGGAGATAGTGATGGACAGGGAAGCCTGGCATGCTGTAGTCCACAGGGTTGCAAAGGGTTGGACATGACTAATCAACTGAACAACAACAGTATGCTACAGTATATTCAGTATGCTGCTATCACATTAAAATAAAGTTAAAGTAAACCTTAAAGATTGCTTATGCTAACTTCAGTATTTGAAAATCAAGGTTAAAAGAATTTAAGTAACATTTCCAACAGTCCAACTCTCACATCCATGCATGACCACTGGAAAAACCATAGCCTTGACTAAACGGACCTTTGTTGGCAAAATAATGTCTCTGCTTTTCAATATGCTATCTAGGTTGGTCATAACTTTTCTTCCAAGGAGTAAGAGTCTTTTAATTTCATGGCTGCAGTCACCATCTGCCCTTATTTAGTAGATATCTATTTTTACTCCTGCCCAGAATTCATCCATTCTTCCAATCACTTTATGCAATTTGCCAATAGAAAATTACCCTTCATTTTACTTTTACTGTATTCTGCTAGGGTTGTTCACTCCACCCCTTGCTTCAGAAGCAGACCTTAGACTATCTGAGGGCTGCTGAATGAAACCAGAAAATAAGTCCAACTAAGTAGAAGAGAGACTCAAGAGAGACAAAACAGTTCCTGTATCCAGGAACTGTTGCTGTATCCAGTCATGTCTGAAGATACAATACCTTGGAAAATCTCAGTTATGTAGGCCAACAAGTGTTTTTTTGTTTGTTTGTTTTGTTTAATTTGAATCAAAGGTATCTGTTAGGATGTTTTTGGAAGCAAGAAAAAAATTACTGCAAATGGCTTAAATAGCACATATACTATATTGGCTCACATAGCTAAAAAATACAAAGAAGAACTTCAAATTTGTTTCACCTGAGTGTTCAGTGATGCTGTCAAGACCCATTTCCTTTTGATTTCTCTTAGCTGATTTCCATAATAACTGCTTTTTATAAAGTCCGGCTTTTTCATAATAACAATATGGCCAGTTGTAATCTGATTTACATGTGTCCTTGTCTAATGAAAGAATAATCCTACTTGGTAGTAAGTTTGTCAGAAAAGCACTCTTTTTAAAAATAAAGTGTCACATTTATGTCCTATTAACCAAGTTTTATGTAATACTCATTCTTACACATCCCCTGTGGCTAGAGGAATGCTAAGATTGACAGACTAAGAAATAGACCTCTGTAAGCAGTAACTATGGCCTTGTGGTTAATCAAATCTGAACTCACCCACCCAGATGTTGGAATGGATCAATCTATCTGCATTTCGTGGGGATACCACGAGGAAAGGGTGACAGAGATGTTGGGGAGACAACCACAGTGTCCTCTATAGCCAGGTAGGTATGAATGTTTTGTTGCTTTCAGTTTCCAGTTTCCACTTTTATTCGAAGGTCATAAGGCAGATCTGGGAGAGAAACTGAAAAAATACACTTGCTCTATTTTCTCATTCTCCTTCCTGTGACACCGAGCTTCAGCAAACCCAAATAATCTAAAGGAGATTAATTATAAAATATCTAAACAAAAAGAAGCTTTCCAGAATGCAGAATGGAAACCAAGCAAGAAAAAATTCCTGAAATCCTAAAGCTGAGGTCAGTCCTTGAATCTTCTCCCTACTTTTTTCCTTGTACAACCAGGATCCTCTGATAGATCCTAGAAGATTGTCAGACTTCAGGTAGTCTCAAATCCTAGTAGGATTTGAAAGTAAACCCTTTATTATATAGATGATTAACAATCAACTATATGTACTTGATTAACAATATTGTATTGGTTTCAGATGTATAGCAGAGTGATTCAATTATACAAATACATGTATCTATTCTGGAATCAAGATTGCCAGAAGGAATATCAATAATCTCAGATTTGCAGGGGACACCACCCTTATGGCAGAAAGCGATGAAGAACTAAAGAACCTCTTGATGAAAGTGAAAAAGGAGAGAGAAAAAGTTGGCTTAAAGCTCAACATTCATAAAATTAAGATCATGGCATATGGTACCATCACTTCATTGCAAATAGATGGGGAAACAGTGCAAACAGTGGCTGACTTTATTTTGGGGGGCTCCAAAATCACTGCAGAAGGTGACTGCAGCCATGAAATTAAAAGATGCTTATTCCTTGGGAGAAAAGTTATGACCAACCTAGACAACATACTAAAAAGCAGAGACATTACTTTGTCAACAAAGGCCCATCTAGTCAAGCCTATGGTTTTTCCAGTAGTCATGTATGGATGTGGGAATAGGACTATAAAGAAAGCCGAGCACCAAAGAATTGATGCTTTTGAACTGTGGTGTTGGAGAAGACTCTTGAGAGTCCCTTGGACTGCAAGGAGATCCAACCAGTCCATCCTAAAGGAAATCAGCCCTGAATATTCATTGGAAGGACTGATGTTCAAGCTGAAACTCCAATACTTTGGCCACCTGATGTGAAGAGTTGACTCAGTATGAAAAGACCCTGATGCTGGTAAAGATTGAAGGCAAAAGGAGAAGGGGATGACAGAGGATGAGATGGTTGGATGGCATCACTGACTCAATGGACATGAGTTTGAGTAAATGCTGGGCATTGGTGATGGACAGGGAGACCTGTCGTGCTGCAGTCCATAGGGTAGCAAAGAGTAGGACTCGACTGAGTGACTTAACTGACTGTTTTTAAAATTCTTTCCCATTTAGGTTACTGCAGAGTATTAAATAGAGTTCCCTGTGCTATACAGAAAGTCCTTGTTAATTCTCTATTTTAAATATAGCAGCATGTACATGTCAACCCCAAACTCCCTATATATTCCCCCTGCCCCACCATTCCCCCCAGGAACCATAAATTTGTTCTCTTAGTCTATGATTCTGTTTCATTTTTGTAAATAAATTTATTTGTATCATTTTTAAGATTCTGCATGTAAGCGATATCATATGATATTTGTCTTTCTCTGTATGACTTACTTCACTTAGTATGGTAATCTGAAGATGCATCCATGTTGTTGCAAATGCCATTATTTCATTCTTATTAACAGCTGAGTAATATTCCATCTCTCTCTCTCTCTCTCTCTCTCTCACACACACACACACACACAAACACACACATGCACACCATATCTTCTTTACCTATTCATCCATCAGTGAATATTTAGATTGTTCCCATGTCTTGGCTTGGAGAAGGCAATGGCACCCCACTCCAGTGTTTTTGCCTGGAGAATCCCAGGGACGGGGGAGCCTGGTGGGCCACCGTCTATGGGGTCACACAGAGTCAGACAGGACTGAAGCGACTTAGCAGCAGCAGTAGCAGCATGTCTTGGCTATTGTAAACAGTGGCACAATTAACATAAAGGTGCATGTATCCTTTCAAACCATGTTTTTCTCCAGATGCCCATGAGTGGGATTGCTGGATCATATAATAGCTCTATTTTCAGTACTTTAATGAACTTCCATGCTGTTCTCCACAGTGGCTGTACCAATTTATATTCCCACCAGCAGTGTAGGAAAGTTCTCTTTTCTCCAAACCCTCTCCAGTGTTTATTATCTGTAGTCTTTTTGACAATGGCCATTCTGACTGTGTGAGGTGACATCTTATGATTTGCATTTGATTTATACTTTTGATTTGCATTTCTCTAATAATTAGTGATGTTGAGTGTGTTTTCATGTAGATCTTCTTTGGAGAAATGTCTATTTAGGCCTTCCACCTACTATTTGATTGGGTTTTTGTTTTTGTTTTTTAGTCACATGAGCTGTTTGCAAATTTTGGAGATTAATCCTTTGTTGGTAGCATCATTTGAAAATATTTTCTTCCATTGTGTGGATTGTCTTTCAGTTTGTTTATGGTTTCCTTTGCAGTGCAAAAGCTTTTGAGTTTAATTAAGTCTCATTTGTTTATTTTAGTTTTTATTTCCATTACTCTAGGAAATGAATCAAAAAAGATATTGCTCAATAGACATGTTTATTTTTGCCTTCAGACCCAAGTCATCTGTGGCACAGCTCTTGGGGTGTAGGGTGTCCATAAGGAGCCATGTTGTTCCAGTTAACCTGAACTCTTGACCTGAGTAGCTTTATCCAGCTCACAAGAATTTTAACTAACGGATAAAGATAAACTCTTATTCTTAGGAACAAGATCTATAAAATTACATCAAGTAGAGAGACAGAATAACTGAAGTCATGGTAGAGCAGAATTCACAGACTACATAGAAGAAATTAAGCTAGAGAAAAAAAGAATAAAGAAGACATACTAGACACCCATTGAAAAGGAAGGAGAAGGGATCTTGTGGTACTGGAAGGAGAAAGATTAAAAAAAGGACTTGACCAGAGGGTTTCTAAGAATTACTAAGAATGTAATTTCTAAGAATTACAGTTGGAGTAAGATCCCTAAATTCTCAAAATAACTCCACATTTATCTTGAATGTCGGCTAAAGCTCTTAAGCAAAATTGATGATTTTTTTTAAAATAATGAATAATCTTGGTCTAGGTGAATCTCCTGATGATAAAGACAAAGAATATATAGAATATAGATTTCTCCTAGTGACAGTTCTTGGCCAGTCCTAAAAGGAAAAATGACATTAACAGAACTGAGAGAAAACCATTCAGATTCAGATCAGTCATTCAGTCGTATCCGACTCTTTGCTACCCCATGAATCACAGCATGCCAGGCCTCCCTGTCCATCACCAACTCCCGGAGTTCACTCAAACTCACGTCCATCGAGTCAGTGATGCCATCCAGCCATCTCATCCTCTGTCGTACCCTTCATCTCCTGCCCCCAATCCCTCCCAGCATCAGAGTCTTTTCCAATGAGTCAATTCTTCGCATGAGGTGGCCAAAGTACTGGAGTTTCAGCTTTAGCATCATTCCTTCCAAAGAAATCCCAGGGCTGATCTCCTTCAGAATGGACTGGTTGGATCTCCTTGCAGTCCAAGGGACTCTCAAGAGTCTTCTCCAACACTACAGTTCAAAAGCATCAATTCTTTGGCTCTCAGCCTTCTTCACAGTCCAACTCTCACATCCATACATGACCACAGGAAAAACCATAGCCTTGACAAGATGGACCTTTGTTGGCAAAGTAATGTCTCTGCTTTTGAATATGCTATCTAGGTTGGTCATAACTTTCCTTCCAAGGAGTAAGCGTCTTTTAATTTCATGGCTGCAATCACCATCTGCAGTGATTTTGGAGTCCAGAAAAATAAAGTCAGCCACTGTTTCCACTGTTTCCCCATCTATTTCCCATGAAGTGGTGGGACCGGATGCCATGATCTTCGTTTTCTGAATGTTGAGCTTTAAGCCAACTTTTTCACTCTCCTCTTTCACCTTCATCAAGAGGCTTTTTAGTTCCTCTTCACTTTCTGCCATAAGGGTGGTGTCATCTGCATATCTGAGGTGATTGATATTTCTCCCGGCAATCTTGATTCCAGCTTGTGTTTCTTCCAGTCCAGCGTTTCTCATGATGTACTCTGCATATAAGTTAAATAAACAGGGTGACAATATATAGCTTTGACAAACTCCTTTTCCTATTTGGAACCAGTCTGTTGTTCCATGTCCAGTTCTAACTGTTGCTTCCTGACCTGCATACAGATTTCTCAAGAGGCAGATCAGGTGTTCTGGTATTCCCATCTCTTGAAGAATTTTCCACAGTTTATTGTGATCCACACAGTCAAAGGCTTTGGCATAGTCAATAAAGCAGAAGTAGATGCTTTTCTGGAACTCTCTTGCTTTTTCCATGATCTAGCGAATGTTGGCAATTTGATCTCTGCTTCTTCTGCCTTTTCTAAAACCAGCCTGAACCTCAGGAAGTTCACAGTTCACGTATTGCTGAAGCCTGGCTTGGAGAATTTTGAGCATTACTTTACTAGCATGTGAGATGAGTGCAATTGTGCGGTAGTTTGAGCATTCTTTGGCATTGCCTTTCTTTGGGATTGGAATGAAAACTGACCTTTTCCAATCCTGTGGCCACTGCTGAGTTTTCCAAATTTGCTGGCGTATTGAGTGCAGCACTTTCACAGCATCATCTTTCAGGATTTGGAATAGCTCAACTGGAATTCCATTACCTCCACTAGCTTTGTTCATAGTGATGCTTTCTAAGGCCCACTTGACTTCACATTCCAGGATGTCTGGCTCTAAGTGAGTGATCACACCATCATGATTATCTGGGTCATGAAGATGTTTTTTGTACAGTTCTTCTGTGATTTCTTGCCACCTCTTCTTAATATCTTCTGCTTCTGTTAGGACCATACCATTTCTGTCCTTTATCGAGCGCATTTTGCATGAAATATTCCTTTGGTATCTCTGATTTTCTTGAAGAGATCCCTAGTCTTTCCCATTCTATTGTTTTCCTCTATTTCTTTGCATTGATTGCTGAAGAAGGCTTTCTTATCTCTTCTTGCTATTCTTTGGAACTCTGCATTCATATGTTTATATCTTTCCTTTTCTCCTTTGCTTTTCACTTCTCTTCTTTTCACAGCTATTTGTAAGGCCTCCCCAGACAACCATTTTGCTTTTTTGCATTTCTTTTCCATGGGAGAAAACCATAAAGTCATATAATTGATGGTCTGAAATGAACCCCCAAAATAGTATTTACCTTGCCTATAACATTTCATATGATCTTTTTTTTTATCCTTACAGCACTAATATGACATATTATTATCCTCATTTTTAAATGTTGGGGATTAAAACTCAAAGAAACTAAAGAACTTACACAGAGGAGAGTGGTATAGCACAAATTTCTTCCATAACACAGGAGAATGACTTTCTGCCTTTTTTTCCTTCTGCCTCCTACAGTAATGGCTAGGAATCCTTCTAAGTATCTTTGTCAAACTAGATTCATTGTATGATCTTATTATTCATACAGGAAGTATGCAGCATTCCAGGTGGAGAGAACACCAAGTATAGAGGAACATAGGTATATAGTGATTGGGTATTTTGAGAGAACTACATAAAATGCTATGTATAGTAGAGGGTTCAAAATGTGGAGTAGTGACAGATGAAATCCGAGAGCTAGGAAGGGGGTCAGTTTTTGGAGAAAACCACAAAATTCTGTAAAGCAATTATCCTTCAGTTAAAAAAAAAAAGAATTTAACAAAAGGATCAGAAAAGTCACCATTTAAAGAGTGAGTGTGTCATTTCTGACCCACAAAAAACACATAAGACATGATTATACACACATATGGAAAGAGAGATGGACAAACAAACTATGCCTTAGAATTTTGAAATAAGACAAAAGGGAGGTAAAATAGTACAAAACTATCTGTACCCACTATGATTTATTTTGGATACCCTCAGACTTTGGGGTATAAACCTGTACCTGTGTGATAACACTGCAGTCTTCACAAGTGAATCCAGGCATTTTTCTCTGGATAAATATTTTCTGTAATTCCAATACATTCCTTGGCAAATTACAAAATAATATTCCTTATAGACCCAGAATCCACTTGATGAGCACATATGAAAATGTCTTGCTCCCAAGACCCAGGGAACCTAGGCATTCAATTACGATGTAGCCTACAAGCTGATTCCTTGGACTCTGCCTCTCCAGACACTTGCCAGTATGTAGATGGATGGTGTTAATTTCAGATAGGGAAATCTACTAATGCTGTCCTGAACCCGGCAAACAAGGTCAGACATTTGTAAGAGCTGTAGCCCTCCAGGAACACATGTGCCACTTTATTGTCTCTGGTGTGTGTGTGTGTGTTTGTATTTCTGTCTAGAGATTTCTTTTAAAAAATGTACATGTATCAAAGATAATGAGAAATATTCCCATGTCTAAATTTTCTATGATTCCCAATCACTGAAAATGTGGAGAGCTTCCTTAGTTTGATTAGAGAGCAGACTGTCATCAGGCTGAAACGCATCAGCTGTCTGGAGGAGAGTTTAAATCACTACTTTCAGGTCAGTTCGTCAGACTGGCCTTTCAGGTTCTTAGAGAACTCATTCCAATAAAACTTGTGAAATGGGTGACACATCTTTAAACACCTCCTAATTCTTTACCCTCCTCCATGTCCTGTGATGCTTCTCTCCTCCTTATGTTTTTATCCTCTTCCATAACTCTTATCATCTCATTAAAATTAACCAGTTATTTCTTAAGCAGCAATTAAGCACAGAATGGTTCTAGTTATTGTGGGAAAATAAGGTCATTGCCCTTAAAGAGCTTTTAATTTAGATGAGGAGACAAGATATTTACCAAAAAAAGAAAAACAAGTATAATAACAGATGGTGAAAATCTACTATTGTGTATCTGTTTGGTACTGTGTTTCCTACTTGCAGTTTGTTAAGACATCAGTGGTAGCAATCAGAATTTATAGCCAGCACAGTCTGCCTTAATCCACTTGTCACTAACATGGAAACTCACAGACAGAAGATTCAGAAGTGGCTCCAAGGTATTGAGCTTGGATGACAAGAGTCAATTATTGCATTCTTCAAAAAGATGGGAAGTAAACAAGGGACCCTTTTTTTTGGAAGGAAAATGAATCTCTAAAAGAACTGCTCAGATAATGTTTCTCACTCATCTATTAAAAAATAAAGGCTGTGATGTCTTGCTGTTGGATTGTTGAGTTTGGTAGAGCAAAACTCTTACCTGTAGCAGTTATTGTGCTAGGCAACAGAGACATAAGATTTAATAAATTATACTCTGTACCCTGAACCTCAGCATAAGTAGAAGAAGGTCATGAATAGATGGATTCCTTGAGGAAAAGGACTGTTACAGAGTAAGTGAAGGTGAATTATTAGGAAGCAAGCACACCCGCCTTCCGAATCAGCATCATCAGTGGAGAACAGTCACTAAAATGAGAGCAGTGGCAGGATTCTGTGGCTCCTTGCTTGCTGTGACAGCACACAAAAGTCTGGACATTAGGCTCCAGAAGAGGGACCCTGATCAAAGGTCTGGGGGCTCCTAAACTGCTTGACTGGGGACTTTGTCCCCAAGCTTAATCCAGACTTGAAGCACTCATTAACTGAGAGAACACCCTCTCCTTTGGTGATTAAGAAACTGAGGTCCAAGCATTAAGAATACAGCTATAAAACTAGTAGAATTCTGTGCCATCAATCCAGTATTCACGGTCATGAGAATTTTAGTGCCTCCACTGGTATCATCGGGACTAGAGTTCAAAGCACTGAGCATGCAATGTGGTTACAGCTAGTCAACTTGGTAGAACCATTACTCTGAACTCTCATTGCAATCCTCTGCGGGACTGTATGCCTTTAAGCATCAGCGTAACAAATTTTTTTGAAGCTTTGTAGCAGCCAGTCTAGAGAGAATCAGTCTTGTAAAAGTTAACCCTAACTTTCAGATGTCAAAAGAACAGAAATCTGCTTTGGGAAACACTAACCTTAGGAGACAGGGTTCAGAGCCACAGAGTTAAAGAGAGAGATGAATTTCAAGTAAAATGATATTTAAAATGCTAGATGTTACTGAACCTATTGCCAACATCCACTGAATCATAGAAAAAGCAAGAAAATTCCAAAAAAAAAAAAATCTACTTCAGCTTCATTGACTATGCTAAAGCCTTTGACTGTGTGGATGACGACAAACTGGAAAATTCTTAAAGAGATGGCAAACCCAGCCCACCGTACGAGCCTCCTGAGAAACCGTATACAGGTCAAGAAGCAACAGTTGGAACTGGACATGGAATGACTGACTGGTTCCGAATTGGGAAAGGAGTACATCAAAGCTGTATATTGTCACCCTGCTTATTTAATTTATATGCATAGTGCAGCATGCAAAATGCCAGGCTGCATAAAGCACAAGCTGGAATCAAGATTGCCAGGAGAAATATCAATAACCTCAGATATGCAGATGACACCACCCTTATGGCAGAAAGCAAAGAGGAACTAAAGAGCTCCTTGTTGAAGGTAAAAGAGGAGAATGAAAAAACTGGCTTAAAACATTAAAAATCCTAAGATCATGGGATCCAGTCCTATCACTTCATGGCAAATAGATGGGGAAACAACGGAAACAGTAACAGACTTTATTTCCTTGGGCTCCAAAATCACTGACAACAGTGACTGCAGCCACAAAATTTAAAAATGTTTGCTCCTTGGAAGAAAAGCTATGACAAACCCAGATGGCATATTAAAAAACAGAGACATTACTTTGCCGACAAAAGTCCATATAGTGAAAGCTGTGGTTTTTCCCGTATTCATGTATGAAAGAGAGAGTTGGACCATAAAAAAGGCTGAGTGCCAAAGAATTGATGCTTTTGAACTGTGGTATTAGAGAAGACTCTTGAGAGTCCCTTGGACTGCAAGGAGATCAAACCAGTCAGTCCAAAAGGAAATCAATCCTGAATATTTTTTGGAAGGACTGATGCTGAAGCTGAAGTTCCAAAACTTTGGCCACCTGATGCGAAGAACTGACTGTTAGAAAAGACCCTGATTCTGGGAAATTTTGAAGGCAGGAGAAGAGGATGACAGAGGATAAGATGGTTGGATGGCATCACTGACTCAAAGGACATGAGTTTGAGCAAACTCTAAAAGATGGTGAAGGACAGGGAAGCCTGGCATGCTTCAGTCCATGGGGTTACAAAGAGTCAGACATGACTGTGTGACTGAACAACAACAACTGAATCTACAGGGAGAATGAAATATAAAAAAGATGTAAGATTTAAGAGAGGGGACATTAGTGTCTATATTTCAATAGAGTTACACAATCAGAAATCAGATTTAAAGTTGTTGGACTTCAGTGGTGGTCAAGTGGTTAAGAATCTGCCCACCAGTGCAAGAGCACAGGTCTGATCCCTGGACCAGGAAGATCATACATGCCAAAGGAAAACTAAGCCCAGGTACCACAACTACTGAAGCCCATACAGAGCTGTGCTTTGCAATGAGAGAAGCCACCACAATGAGAAGTAGCCCACATTCACCCCAACTGGAGAAAGCCCATGTGTAGCAACCTTGACCTAGTGCAGCCAAAAAATAAATAATTTTTAAAACTTTAAATAATTGTTAAAAAATGAAGTGATTAGACGATGCCTTGAGATACGAAGAGATTGTAACAGATTATCCTTTTCTAATGCAAAGATACCCAAGCTTGTGTGAAAGGAGCTTCTGAAGATGGAGGAAGTTAAGATGGTTAGAAAGAACTGGTGTTCTCTGATTTCTTGTGCTCAAATGGTTTCTAGTTCTGCTGAAGAGTTACCCATGTGTTAAATTAAAGGGCATCTGCTGCTGCTAAGTCACTTCAGTCATGTCCGACTCTGTGCGACCCCATAGACAGCAGCCCACCAGGCTCCCCCATCCCTGGGATTCTCCAGGCAAGAACACTGGAGTGGGTTGCCATTTCCTTCTCCAAAGCATGAATATGAAAAGTAAAGTGAAGTCGCTCAGTTGTGTCCGACCCTTAGCGACCCCCTGGACTGCAGCCTTCCAGGCTCCTCCGTCCATGGGATTTTCCAGGCAAGAGTACTAGAGTGGGGTGCCATTGCCTTCTCCTGAAGGGCATCATGGGTACTTAAGTGTTTTCATTTGATTAAGGCTAATTTTATGACTATACTCTTGACTCATGGAATATCTCTAATGGTGATCAAGCCAAGCTAAGAGAGTCATCTTTTTCTATCACCCTTCACATTTCAACATCATTCTGCTCCTCTCCTTGTATCTCAGACAGTTCTGTCTCTACAAAACTGCATCCATACACATCTTTTCTCCCTCCTCACTCCGAGCCTGATCAGTCAGAACAATTGTGGCCAAAATCAGTGGTGGACAAACTGAATGGGGATTTTCCTCTCTTCTTAGGAAATCATGTGAAAGTGTTAGTCAGTCATATCCAACTCTGCGACCCCATGGACTGTAACTTGCTAGGCTCCTCTGTCCGTGCAATTCTCCAGGCAAGAATACTGGAGTAGGTAGCCATTCCCTTCTTCAGGGGATCTTCTCGATCCAGGGATCAAACCGGGGCCTCCTGCACTGCAGACAAATTCTTTATAGTCTGAGCCACTAGGGAAGCAGGAAATCATGTATCTAAACTTCAATAGCTACAAAGGAAGGAAGCAGGCAGAAGTTAATTGACTTTTTTTTTTCCTTTTTACAGGCTAAGCAAGTTACAACTGTAATTTTACATTTGTAACACTTTTTGAAGTATAACATTCAGGCACCAAATGAGGAAGCAGGTACAGAAAGTTTCAGAACACTTCAAAATCAGAAGAAAGGTAAATGACTATACCAACATTAAACAGTCAGATGTTTCTGATCCTTTTTAGTTTCTTCAACTTCTCTGTTAATACCATGCAGTTGAAAAATGGCTTGTTTTCAGGATATAAAACAATCACATCCTAGAATTTGTCTCTCTTTGGTGGATTTTGTCTTTGGTTTTTCTTTTTTTTCAGTTCTGGATATTTCTATTTTGAGACTTGATGACCTTCTTCAGGATATGTCAAGGCAATGTGACAACATTAGCCCAGGTAGCTGAGTGCCAACATCAGTCAAAATAATAGCCTGGTATCATGAAGAGACTTTAACCAGTTGAATGATTGTTTCTTCCCTTCACTTTTCAACTCATTACTCAAAAAGCACACACATCCCTGCAGATCATTTCATATACGAAACATTTATTAAGTTGCATTATATTAAACAGAGAACGTTAACATTGCCTGTTTCCTAATTCAGGTCCTTAGTTATACTATTAGAAATGTTCTCAGCACATGGTAAGTCTACAGATCTTCCTTAGTTTGTATCTGGGACTCAGGCAACATTAACTGGAGCCAATAATAATTTTATTCAGAGAACAAGCGTATGGTCTAATTCACATCATTTTTTCCTCAAGATTAAAAGATACGTGTTTTTTTAATACAAGCTTTTGAACACAATAGCTTTTTGGATTTTTTTTGAATATTCTTTGAATACAGAATACCATTCATCCTGTTGTAGCGCGCCTTGCCAAATTGAAGGTCATAGGCTCCTAGCACGCTAAAGTGGGAACTCATGAATACATATGGAGCATACCTTCAGTGGCAGAGACGGAGATTGCTGGGCCCAGATGGGCCTGTATTCACTGTGAAACACATGCCTGGGAAGATCATCCACTCTTTTCCCTTCATTCTCTTGCTCTAAATAGCTTTTCCCTATTAACATTGACTACTAAAAATAAGTGTTGTTCCAAAGAGTCCATTTAAGGCTTTTTTTTTTTAAAGGAAAATGTTTATATTATGAGGAGAATCATGATCTGAAAAATTCAAACATCTGTTCTCTTCAAATGATTACTGTATCCCACTGATCCTACTTCAGAAAACTTTCTAGTTGCACTGCCGTTGTTGGCCCTCAACACTTCCTACCTGGAATAAAATTATTGCAATAGTTCACTTCTTGATTCCCTAGCCTTACCTCTATACATATATGTCAGGGTGTGCCACTGAAGGTGGTGCCATGCCTGAGACAGGCAAACCTCTTTCTTGGGTTCATCTTTTAGCACATCTCTAAAGTATTCCTTTTCTCTTTCTGTCAACTGACAATTTTTCTATTAATTCCTTAGAAATCAGCTCTAATACTGGGAAATGAGTTTTGTAAAATTCTATTTTTAGGGGCATATGAACAACTTCATTTTAGTGTTTGACCTCAGAAAATAATTTTTTCCTATTTTCTGCTGTGACTTTGGTAAAAACTCAGATAATGTAGCTATAAACTAATTCCTGAATCTAGAGAAAGTATTTCCAATACTTGTACTCTTAACAAGTGATTATACACATACATCTCTGCTTTAGGCCCATGGAATGCCAGGCTCTCTGATGGCACCATTTCTGCAATGTCATTCCTGAAGACTATAGTATCTTCCTCCCTTGATCCACTCAGTAAAACTGTTTCAGTATATGTTGTCTGACAGACCAGGCAGAGTCAGTTCCCATTATTTCAGGCACTTAGAAACTTTATTTATACCATAATTTTATATATATATATATATATATATAAATCCTCCTGAATTTTGAAATTTAAATTTGCCATTGTCTTATTCCACCAAGGCCTGTGTTATCTTTCAACTCTCATGTATTATGTCAGGAATACTGTTGTCTCATGATAAGATTTTAATACCTGCATTAAGTAAATCTATAAACCAGTGTTATTGCATGAATTTGTAGCAGTTCAAGTATTTTAGAAAGGTCATGAGCCCTGAACATAGGTTTGAAACATGGCATATGTGGCAATATGATTAAGGATTTTTACCAGGAAGGCCAAAAAGAGCATAGAAACTCAGCAAAAACTATAAAGTTCAATCTACTGAGGCTAATGGGAAAATTATCTTCTAAAAGATAGCACAAGTTCTTGTTCTGAATTTTCATATATAATACAGATACATACACATGTATAAGCATGCACACACACACACACACACACTCAATACAGATGTCATTAGCTTTCTTTTAGTCATTAGTGTCCATAAACAGGTCCAATATCATATTGTCCATATTCAGGGAGACAGAACTATATAATGGTTGAATTAATAGATTTTGGAGTCATACTGGCATTATTTAAATTTGGCTGTGTCATTTTTATATATAAGATTTCTGTTGCAGTTAATGGTAATAACAATAATCACTATACCAGAGTATATTGTTAGGATTAAACTAAATAGTATAAAATCATTCTAGCCATTCTTGAAAATGAACAGGATTCTGGGATTCATGCTATCCAATTTCAAAACTTATTATAAAGCTATATAGTATGATAGTCATATAATGATAGACATCAAAATCAATGGAATAGTCAGAAGTAGACTCACACTTATACCATCAAATGAGTTTTGACAAAGATAATAAGCCAATACAATGGAAGAACCTTGACTCATGCCTCAAACCATCCACAAAAATTACCTGAAACTGATCATAGACCTAAATAAAAGAGGTAAAAATATTAAGACCTAGAAGAAAGCAAGGAAGAAAATTCTTGTGATGTTGAATTAGGGAAAAAAAGAAAATATAAACCAAATACAAAAAGTAAAAAATGCAAAAGAAAATTAATAGAGTCCCTTGGAAAACAAGATTTAACTACTCAATCCTAAGGAAATCAACCGTGATTACTCATTGGAAGGACCGATGCTGAAGGTGAAGCTCCAATACTTTGGCCACCTGATGCGAAGAACTGACTCATTGGAAAATATCCTGATGCTGGGAAAGATTGAAGGCAGGAGGAGAAGGGGACAACAGAGGAAAAGATGGTTGGTTGGCATCACTGACTCACTGGACATGAATTTGAGCAAACTCCAGGAGATGGTGAAGGACAGAGAAGCCTGGCATGCCGCAGTCCATGGGGTTGCAAAGGGTCAGACATGACTGAGCAGGTGAAAAACAACATTCATATAAATTAAAGCTCATTGAAAGATAAAGTTAAAAAAATAAAAAGGAAAATCATAGACTTGGAGAAAATGTGTGTAATATGTGTATAATATATAACTAACTAAGGGGTCTACTTCCAGAAGTATAAAGAACCATTACAATGTAATATTAAAAAGATGACCCAAAAAATTAAAGGAAACAAGTAAAAGCTCAACATATATTTCACAAATAAATACAAATAGCAAACAGGTGAAAAATCAGTGTGTTTCACCAGAGAAACGCAAATTAAACCACATAAAAAGCACTGAAAGAAAGTGAAAGTGCGGTCGCTCAGTCGTGGTCGACTCTTTGCGACCCCATGGACTGTATACCAGGCTTATCAGTCCATGGGATTTTCCAGGAAAGAGTACTGGAGTGGGTTGCCATTGCCTTCTCCAGGGGGTCTTCCCGACCCAGGGATTGAATCCGGGTGTCCCGCATAAAAAGCACTATACATCTACTAAAATGGCTAAATTTCTTAAAAATTATATTGAAGTCCAGTTATTTTACAATGTGTTAATTTCTGCTGTTACAGCAAAGTGATTCAGTGATTCAGTTATACACATACACACACACATATATATGCACATTCTTTTTCATATTCATTTCTAGTATGGTTTATCACAGGATATTTAACAAAATCCCCTGTACTATACAGCAGGAACTTGTTGTTTATCCATTATATATAAGAGTTTGGGTCTGTTATCCCCAAACTCCCAGTCCTTCCTTCTCCCATCCTTCCCACACCCCCGCCCTCCCCTGACAACTAGAAGTCTGTTCTATATATCTGAGTCTTTTTGTTTCTTAGAAAAGTTCATTTGTCTTTTATTTTAGATTCCACATATAGTGATAACATGTATCACTTATTTCTGTCTTTTACTTCACTTAGCATGATAATCTCGAGTTGCATTCATATTGCTACAAAAGGGCATTATTTTGTTCTTTTTCACAGCTGAGTAGTATTCCATCTTCTTTATCCACTTATCTGTTGATGGACATTTAGGTTGTTTCCATGTTTTTGCTGCTGTAAATAGTGTTGCTATGAACATAGGGGTGCTTATATCTTTTTGATTTATAATTTTGTCAGGATATATGCCCAGGAGTGGAATTGCTGGATCATATGGCAACTGTGTTTTTAGTCTTTTGAGGAACCTCTATACGGTTTTTTATAGTGGCTGCACCAATTTACATTCCCCATATAATGGGCCCTCAGTATACCTAGAGATTCCTAAGTGGCTCAGTGGTGAAGAATCCACCTGCCAATGCACGAGACGCAGGTTCAGTCCCTGGGTCAGGAAGATCTCTTGGAGAAGGAAATGGCAACCCATTCTAATATTCTTGCCTGGGAAATCCCATGGACAGAGGAATCTGGTGGGCTACATCCATGAGGTTGCAATGAGTCAGACACAACTTAGCAACTGAGCAGGCATGCATGCACTGTATACCTGGTTCCTCTGTATCCTCAGTACTGTATCTGTAGATTCAATCACCTGGGAATATCGCTCAATTGCACTCATCTCACATGCTAGTAAAGTAATGCTCAAAATTCTCCAAGCCAGGCTTCAGCATTACATGAACCATGAACTTCCTGATGTTCAAGCTGGTTTTAGAAAAGGCAAAGGAACCAGAGATCAAATTGCCAACATCTGCTGGATCATTGAAAAAGCAAGAGAGTTCCAGAAAAATAACTATTTCTACTTTATTGACTATGCCAAAACCTTTGACTGTGTGGATCACAATAAACTGTGGGAAATTCTTCAAGAGATGGGAATATCAGACCACCTGACCTGCCTCTTGAGAAACCTATATGCAGGTCAGGAAGCAACAGTTAGAACTGGACATGGAACAATAGACTGGTTCCAAATAGGAAAAGGAGTCCATCAAGGTTGTATATTGTCATCCTGCTTATTTAATTTATATGCAGAGTACATCATGAGAAACGCTGGGCTGGAAGAAGCAGAAGCTGGAATCAAGATTGCCGGGAGAAATATCAATCACCTCAGATATGCAGATGACACCACCCTTATGGCAGAAAGTGAAGAGGAACTCAAAAGCCTCTTGATGAAAGTGAAAGAGGAGAGTTAAAAAGTTGGCTTAAAGCTCAACATTCAGAAAACGTAGATCATGGCATCCGGTCCCATCACTTCATGGGAAATAGATGGGGAAACAGTGGAAACAGTGTCAGACTTTATTTTGGGAGGCTCCAAAATCACTACAGATGGTGACTGCAACTTACTCCTTGGAAGGAAAGTTATGACCAACTTAGACAGCATATTAAAAAGCAGAGACATTACTTTGCAAACAAAGGTCCATTTAGTCAAGGCTATGGTTTTTCCTGTGGTCATGTATGGATGTGAGAGTTGGACTGTGAAGAAAGCTGAGCGCCAAAGAATTGATGCTTTTGAACTGTGGTGTTGGAGAAGACTCTTGAGAGTCCCTTGGACTGCAAGGAGATCCAACCAGTCCATTCTGAAGGAGATCAGCCCTGGGATTTCTTTGGAAGGAATGGTGCTGAAGCTGAAACTCCAGTACCTTGGCCACCTCATGTGAAGAGTTGACTCATTGAAAAAGACTGATTCTGGGAGGGATTGGGGGCAGGAGAAAAAGGGTACGACAGAGGATGAGATGGCTGGATGGCATCACTGACTCAATGGACGTGACTCTGAGTGAACTCCGGGAGTTGGTGATGGACAGAGAAGGCTGGCGTGCTGCGATTCATGGGGTCGCAAAGAGTCGGTCACGACTGAGTGACTGAACTGAACTGAACTGATAATGTTTATTATTGGAAATTGGAAACTGTAATTGGATCTGCTCAGTTTAAACTCATGTTATTCAAGGGTCAACTGTATATATTTTACTTCTATATATTTTCATTTTTCATTCTTCTCTTCCCTGAACATAAATTTCATAGGGCAGATATTATGGTTTGTTCACTGGTATTTCCCTACTTCTCAGAATGGTGCCTTATCCTGGGGATCCAGTGAAAAATGTGTTGTATGTATGTATGTATGTATGTATACACATACATACAATATATGTATTGTATTGTATTGTATTGTATATGTACATACATATGTATGTACATATGTATGTATGTGTATTCATACTTAATTTCTTTTAGTAAATATTTGTTGAATAAATATGTTGAATATGCAAAAACCGTATGTATCAGTTTCCATGAAAATTTCTTAAGAGCTGAGTGACGGATATTTTTTACCACTTTTCTTTCATCCACTTCCTTTTTAGTGCTGATTGCAGTACAAATCTGATATCTATCTCTCTCTTTTTTTGTTTTGCTACCACCACAAAATGTATTCTTGTTTCAAAATGCAGATTTGTTATCTATAACTGAAGCAGCTATTGAGAACCACGAGGAAAAACTCATTTGTGAAGCTGGTAAAGCAATTACATTGAAGGTGACCAGACTCCTAGTCTACAAAGCCAACATACTATACCTCATTATGAGAAAAATAATCTGTACCTTGTTCAAACCACTATCATTTTGGGGTTTCAATTACAACTGAATTGGTCTTTATAGATGGAAATGTCATATAATACACACCTTATTTGGAGTGATATGTCATATGCAATTTCCTGAGATTATTTTTCCCCCCTCTGGGAATTATTGATACTCTCTTATGGTAAAATTTAATTTTGTAGCTGAAGTTGCAAACAAGAGGATCAGCAATACTTATGTAGCATAGAGATATATTTTTGGCTAATAAAATTCTAAAAAGAAGATTTATTTTGCCAACACTAAAATTCAAGATTTATACATAAACTCTGGCATTTTGGAGTTCAAACTCATGAAAATAAATGTTAGTCAGAACTGAGTGTATGTAGAGCAAGTATTCCACAATTTGCCATAATCTTCCCCCTTCCTATCCCTAAAAATCATGATACCTGACTATTTCACTCATATTGTTTACCTGACCTCGGTAGGCATTTGAATCTCTAACCACTAATTTAAGACAGAAATGCACTGAATGTATTACAGAAAGCTCCACACACAGAATGCTCCCATTTGTTCTTTGTATTTTTTTTTGTTGTTGTTTAGCTGTTGTTATATCCAACTCTTTTGTGACATCATAGATTGTAGCCTGCCAGGCCCCTCTGTCCAGAGGATTTCCCAGGTGAGAGTACTAGAGTGGATTGCCATTTCCTTCTCCAGGGGATCTTCCCAACCCAGGGATTGAACCTGGGTTTCCTGATTGAAAGATGGATTCTTTACCACTGGGGAACCCTCTTTCTTATATTCAACCAATATTTTTGAACTACTATCCTTCTAAATCATAGGAATATAAAAACCACCCAAGTCTTTACATTTTGGAAGGAGAAGACAGAGAATAAGCAACTAAATACATTCTGATACTTCTATTCTTTACGATGAGAATGAAAGAAGTTTGAAGAGAGAGAGAGTGGTTGGTATTAGGGAGTCCTGTGCTGTACATTAGATTATTAGCATAACCTCACTAAGGAAAGTTCCTTTGAACTGGGCCCTGAATGCCAACCAGGAGTCAGCTATTTAAGAACCGTGGATGATTATTTCAGGCAGAGGAAATGGCAAGGATAAATCACCTGCAGTAAAAATGAGAGTGAAATGTTTGAGGACCTGAAAGATAACTGGCATGACGGGAATATAGCTAGGAAAAGAGTAATATCAGAACAGGTTAGAGAAGGAGGTAAGGGTTCTTGTTGTTCAACACCTTGGAGCCTAAGAATTTCCCCAATTTTCCTAGGATTATAAAAATGTAAAAACAAAACAAAGCAAAAAAACCTTCCTTTTTCTCTATTGTCATGAAATGTCTAAAACAAAAAATCCTCTTGGCTTGTGAAAATGGATCTTCAGTAGTCTCACAGATTGATCAATTATCTTAGGTTTAATTAAAGAAGGAAAACAGTGGCCATCAAATATTAACTGTATGGGCTGTTAGATGTATGTATATTCATTCAGAGTCTTCTAGTCTTCCATGTTGTTTTCCTCAAGAGATGTTGAAAGCCATTGTTTATAAATCTTAGGAAGTAGATAGGAGAGTGCTGTGTACTTAGTCACTCTGTTGTGTCTGACTCTTTGAGACCCCATGGACTGTAGGCCACCAGGTTCGTCTGTCCGTGGGGATTCTTCAGGCAAGAATACTGGAGTGGGTTGCCTTGCCCCCCTCCAGGGGATCTTCCCCACCCAGGGATCGAACCCAGGTCTCCCTCATTGCAGGTAGATTCTTTACAGTCTGAGCCACCAAGGAGTACTTATCTCTTAATCATGTACCCTAAGCAAACAGATAAAGTATGTATTCCACTTAAGTGTCAGAGTGAAAACTGAAAGACAATAAAAAATTTGATGATGTATTGACAGATTTGAGAGAAGAACCAAGCAGTTTATCATTGTCACACAACCATAAACACATTCAGAAACACATATAATATACATTAAAAAAAAAAAAAAACTAAAGTCCACTTATATTGATGGAAGTGCTCCTTTCTTAAATAGCAATTTAAAATTATTAAGTATTAGTATTTTTTTCCCAACAAATCAGTAAATTGATCTTGGTTTTTGGTGTTTAAAAAAACAAAGATGAGTTAAAAAAATTAAATCTTGGCATATACCTTGTGTGGGGAGTATACATGTAGGAGAATAACCATTCTTAATTAAGGAAACACCATGTCACAAACAGTCAGAGCTGAGCCCTTTGAAATGTTCCCTCACATGCCAGCAGAATATAAAGCCACCATCAAATTTTCTGCATTCTGCATAATGTGCTGGTAATTAACCTTATAAACTTATTTTCTGAGCAAGTCTCATAGTTGATAAATGCAGTTAAGGGCAAAATCCAGCAAGGTTATTGAATAACAATCAGTGCATCCAGAATGAAAAATAACCCACCTTCTTCTGAAGTAAGGTATGAATAGACTTTACTCTTGTTATTAATGTTGCTGCATTTTGCATGAAGATGGGATATTTTTCATTTAAAGCCCATGTGTTAATTTTCCTTCATAGACAAGCCAAAAACCTTGACTCCTATCATCAGACCTTTGGCACCTCCTTCTGCTTCCATCTTGGGTCTCTGCCAATGCATCATATTGTGTATTTGGACTTCCATGCGGAGATTAGGGCACAGATAGTCAGAAGAAACATTCATTTTGTTTTCAATCATACAAAGATTAAAAGAAGCCACATGAAAACCAAAAGCTACTCCTACTAACAGTGCATATCCAAAGATTAATCTGAAAGGCAAGGAACCTTAAAAACCTGGATTAATGAAAGCAAAATACAAGAGCTATTGTATAATAGGTGAATGGTGGTACTGGCATTAAACAGTACCAGGCATCAATATACTGCAATTATCTTGCAAAGTCACAATAATATTGAATCTCCAAATAATTCTGGACAATGAGTAGGAGACCTGTGGTCTAGTCCAGTTCTGCATCTGGTCCTTGGTAAGAGCTTAACAACTTCATTTAGCTTCTAAGAAGCTTAAAGTCTTTATCTGCCAAGAGTAGAGATTGACCTTGCAAACTCCTAAGTTCCTTTCCAAAGCTGATTTATTTTGCCATATAGAAGAAAATAACACAACATTGTAAAGTAACTGTACTCCAATAAAAATTAAATTTAAAAAATTTTAACAACAAAAAAACCCCTAAAATTTGTATGAGTTTCAGAAGATTCAGTTGTTCTCTTTTTCTTTTGAAAATATAAAGTAAATAGCATATTTGCTAAGGTGAAAACTAATATGTGGGAGGGGTATGTGTGTTTGTTTTCACCTCAGTTTCTAACCTTTTCTGAGTCTCAGTGGCTTGCCATTATCCAAGTGATAAAGATCCTAGCTTGAGTCACAAGATCCTATAGAATCTGATCACATCCACATTGCAGATTCATCCTGCTGAAAATCTGCATCTTGCATTCTAGGATACTGAATAGTTTCTTGAATGTGCTATTCTATTTTCCTCTATTCTCAATACCTTTTTACACCGCCCTCATTTACCTGAAAAAAAAAAATCTATTTGTAATCAAAAGCCCAGTTCAAGCAAGAATTATTCTAAAAGACTGTCTGTGTCGAGAACCCTCAATCGTTCCCTCCTCTTTACCAGCCCTTTGCCTCATATCTCTATTCTGCATTTATCACAGTTACCATATTTGATTCTTTATGAAACCAGTTGTATGTTATTTACATTACCTAACACTATGTCTTTTACCTCAAGAAATGTTCAGAAAATGTGAGTGAAATTTAAATCCTTGAACTTTGTGATATTTTCAGTGAGCATACTTAAAATGTGATAATTTTGTTCTAATTTAATAAATGAGTTTGAGAATATATGCAGTATTTGTGTTGTCAGTTTAGTAATTTAAACAAGTGTTGACTTTTAAAAATACACAATGTGAGAGTTGTGATAACTTTTATTGGGTGCAAAATGAGAACTATAGCCCAAGAGACAGCACCTCAGATAGCCCTGAGAAACTGCTCCAAAGAGGTAGAGGGGAAGGTAAGAATATATGTTATTTTGTGGAAGGGGGTAGTACATGTAATCAATCCCATATTTTTTGCAGTTTTCTGCTTGTCATGAGGAGCAGTCATCACTATGAAGGATTTTAGTGCTTTTCTAGATACAAAGAGATATAAGAATTGAACTCATAAAATGGGCTCCTGAAAATATTTAACTATCTGAAGACTTGTTCTTCCAGTTTCCTCCCCTACAGCACCCCCACCCCCAGCACAGGCTGCCTCATTTCTGTTCTCAACCTTGAATTGCTCTCAGAGGGTGTTGAAAATCAGCAGCTGCAGCAGCACATGATTTAATCCTTGTGGTAGATGACAAGTGCAATGGCGAGGGCCAATTTGTAGTTGATATAACCTGTTAATACAACCTGTATACAACAGATAAATACTGTTCTTAACTATCCACCATTAGAATACAAATTACAACACTAGAGAATAATATTTTGTATTGTATTAGAAAATTCATCATATATTTTCTCAGTAATCTTAAATATAAATAAATATCTAAAATTCTTAATCCAAGGCCAAAAATTTACAAAGACAGTCAAATTTTGTAATGAGACAATTAAAATAAATGTTGTAAATTAATCTTATAAATGTCAGATCAGGAGTTTTAGATCCCATAATTTATGGAAATCCAGTATTGGCTCATGACCAATGTGCCCAGTTAAATTTCTAGGTTCTTTTTTATCTCCTAATCACTGAGCACAAAATTTTGTCTCTTAAAAAAATGAATACTGTTCCTTCATATTCCTAAAAATAAGTCCTCTTTTTATGGACATATAGATAAAATTATATACAGATCTACATGGCATTTATATAGGTCAAAGATTAATACTCAGTTGTTAATCATAGATGTTTCATTTATTGGTAAAAGCACTACTAAACACTTTTAAGCTCTTCTTGGTCTACATAATAAACTGTAGTTTAAAAATTGACATAATAGAGCATGAAGCTAAAAAGCTTTAGATTTGTAATGGTGATTCTTCCAATAATTTAAAATTTAACATGAAAAATTAAAATTCTAATAAATAATAATCCAGAACATATTCTAAAAATATAAAAGGCCAAGTTCGATATTGATGCATTATTTTTAGTCACATGATTCAGTGATTAAATATGCCTTGTACATAATTGTACATATTGGTGTTCAGCATACACTTATTAAATGAGGAAATATTTGCAATGATGGCTCTTGTGATGTGACTTCATACATTTTGCTTATTTTTATTCACTTAATTTTTACTTACTTACATGTTTACACATAGTCAGAAATATATCCAGGATCAATTTATATCCTCTCATAACTAAAGGCATAATTTCAGAGAAATTGAAAGAAAGTGATGATATTAGGAGTTACAAATATTCGTTTCCTTTTTTTTTGTTCTCCAGGGTAAACTCACTTTTTCTTTTGATCATACTGAGTAATACCTATTTTTATATTTTTATGTTTGTAATATGTGGTTATGTTTCTGTTTCACCTATCTGCCTCCCTTCTAAAGAAAGATTGCTGGAAATAATTTTCTCTTTATTACTACCAGGTAGCACAGAACTAGATATATAGATATTTAATAAGTGCTGGTTCAGTGAATAGTTAAATGGATGGGGGGATGCATGGATGGGTGCATGGATAAATGCATGATTGAATGAATAATGACAGAAATAAATGACTGTCTACGTGACTAAAACACAGGAACTATTTAAGGGATAACTGATTCATTGGTAATGTATATAGCATCCCAGAATCCTTGTGTTCATAATATTTCAGGTTTCATTTTTAGCTTTTCAATCTTTCCCAGATAGTCTCAGGTCAGCCAAGCTCACAGAAGCTAGTGCAGAACTGAATGCTAATTTAACAACATACAGAAAGAAATATCACTGCTAAGCAGACAAGATTTATAGTTTCCTTGACCAACTTATAATCTCTGTAGGAAATCAAATGGGAAGCCAAACTATAAAGACAAGTTTGCTTACTTTATATGAAGAATTAGTACAAAGAGCATAAGGTGAATGATTATAATGTCAAATCATGTCATAAGCAATGAATAGTTCAGAGTTGGCACTGCCAAATTTGCTTTCTGTTAAAAACTCACTTTCCAGGCTAACCAGTGTGATTTTATCAACTCATTTTCCAGTTCTCAGTATCAAATGTTACTTAAGCATTCATTTTCTTTAATACATTGCTCAGAAATTTATTGCTTATATTTTTTTGTCTAAAAATAGCAAGCTATCGCAAGAAATGTTGAAAAATACAACTTAATGAATGTTAGGAAAACAACAAAACATCTGCACACTCAAGACAGGATTTTTCTTAATTTTATCTTCAAAATGTCTACAGAAATAAGTTAATTGATGAAGAGGAATATATATATAATTAATTATTTTATATACAGTGATTTCATCAGGGCTTTGGGGAGAGGAATCTATAACTGTAAGTATGATAAGTTCTGACTAATTTTTATTTTCCAGACTCATTAAAAAATAATGAATATTATATTCAAGGTAAACAATTGAAAATGTTATCTTTAAAATTGTTATTTAAAATTGTTCTAGCAACATGGCTGCTTTGATATTGTGAAAAATGATGCATGATTAAACATCTAGAAATGATGAATACATTTTTACAAACATATATTTAAATGGATAAGAGATCTCTCAATAGGTTGAGGTAAAATCCGCATAAAGCAAAAGTGAAAAAAATAAGTTGAAACGAAAGTGATGAACAAAAAATTAAGCCACAGCTATAAATATATAACTATAGACACATATCTTACAGACATATGCTGATCAGATCAGATCAGATCAGTCGCTCAGTCGTGTCCGACTCTTTGCGACCCCATGAATCGCAGCACACCAGGCCTCCCTGTCCATCACCAACTCTCGGAGTTCACTCAGACTCACGTCCATCGAGTCAGTGATGCCATCCAGCCATCTCATCCTCTGTCGTACCCTTCTCCTCCTGCCCCCAATCCCTCCCAGCATCAGAGTCTTTTCCAATGAGTCAACTCTTCGCATGAGGTGGCCAAAGGACTGGAGTTTCAGCTTTAGCATCATTCCTTCCAAAGAAATCCCAGGGCTGATCTCCTTCAGAATAGACTGGTTGGATCTCCTTGCAGTCCAAGGGACTCTCAAGAGTCTTCTCCAACACCACAGTGCAAAAGCATCAATTCTTCGGCGCTCAGCCTTCTTCACAGTCCAACTCTCACATCCATACATGACCACAGGAAAAACCATAGCCTTGACTAGCCAGAACTTTCTGGGCAAAGTAATGTCTCTGCTTTTGCATATGCTATCTAGGTTGGTCATAACTTTCCTTCCAAGGAGTAAGTGTCTTTTAATTTCATGGCTGCAGTCACCATCTGCAGTGATTTAGGAGCCCCCCAAAATAAAGTCTGACACTGTTTCCACTGTTTCCCCATCTATTTCCCATGAAGTGATGGGACCGGATGCCATGATCTTCGTTTTCTGAATGTTGAGCTTTCAGCCAACTTTTTCACTCTCCACTTTCACTTTTATCAAGAGCCTTTTGAGTTCCTCTTCACTTTCTGCCATAAGGGTGGTGTCATCTGCATATCTGAGGTGATTGATATTTCTCCCGGCAATCTTGATTCCAGCTTGTGCTTCTTCCAGTCCAGAGTGTCTCATGATGTACTCTGCATATAAGTTAAATAAACAGGGTGACAGTATACAGCCTTGACGAACTCCTTTTCCTATTTGGAACCAGTCTGTTGTTCCATGTCCAGTTCTAACTGTTGCTTCCTGACCTGCATACAGATTTCTCAAGAGGCAGGTCAGGTGGTCTGGTATTCCCATCTCTTTCAGAATTTTCCACAGTTTATTGTGATCCACACAGTCAAAGGCTTTGGTATAGTCAATAAAGCAAAAATGGATGTTTTTCTGGAAATCTCTTGTTTTTTTGATGATCCAGTGAATGTTGGCAATTTGATCTCTGGTTCCTCTGCCTTTTCTAAAACCAGCTTAAACATCAGGAAGTTCACAGTTCACATATTGCTGAAGCCTGGCTTGGAGAATTTTGAGCATTACTTTACTAGCGTGTGAGATGAGTGCAATTGTGCGGTAGTTTGAGCATTCTTTGGCATTGCCTTTCTTTGGGATTGGTATGAAAACTGACCTTTTCCAGTCCTGTGGCCACTGCTGGGTTTTCCAAATTTGCTGGCGTATTGAGTGCAGCACTTTCACAGCATCATCTTTCAGGATTTGGAATAGCTCAACTGGAATTCCATCACCTCCACTAGCTTTGTTCATAGTGATGCTTTCTAAGGCCCACTTGACTTCACATTCCAGGATGTCTGGCTCTAGGTCAGTGATCACACCATCGTGATTATCTGGGTCATGAAGATGTTTTTTGTACAGTTCGTCTATTCTGATACCAGGTCCCTAAAACTGTGGGTATTGATCATCACTTGGAAAAAGGGGAAAGGTCTCATAAGCAACAGACTTGAAATCCTCCCATACATTGGTAATATTTAAGCCATTATATCTTCAGTGAAAAAAAGTAGACTAGAAAAATATCTACCACGGTCCTCTGATCCCTGTCAGTGCAGCTCAGCAGTCATGGCCAACCACATCGTGCTCTACACCGGCGCCAAGATGCCCATCTTGGGGCTGGGCACCTGGAAGTCCCCTCCAGGCAAAGTGACAGAGGCTGTGAAGGTGGCGATTGACTCTGGGTACTGTCACATTGACTGTGCCCACATGTAGCAGAATGAGAATGAGGTGGGTTTGACTCTCCACACGAAGCTGCAGGAGAAGATTGTGAAACTTGAGGACCTCTTCATTGTTAGCAAGCTGTGGTGCACAAAGCACAACAAGGATCTGGTGAAAGAAGCCTGCCAGAAGACGTTCAGCGACCTGAAGCTGAATTACCTGGACCTCTACCTCATCCACTGGCCCATGGGCTTCAAGCCTATGAAAGACTTTTTCCCGTTGGATGAGGACATCAATGTGATTCCCAGTGAGAAAGATTTCATGGATACCTGGACAGCCATGGAAGAGCCGGTGGACGAAGGGCTGATGAGTTATTGGAGTCCCTCCTTCAACCATCTCAAAGTGGAGAAGATTCTTAAACAAACTGGCTTAAAATACAAGCCAGCGTTTAACCAGATCGAGTGCCACCCATACCTCATTCAGAAGTTAATCCAGTACTGCAACTCCAAAGGCATTGTGGTGACTGCCTATAGTCCTCTCGGCTCTCCCAACAGGCCCTGGGCCAAGCCCGAGGACCCTACCATACTGGAGGACCCAAGGATCAGAGCGATTGCAGGCAAGCACAATAAAACCACAGCCCAGTTGCTGATCTGATTCCCCATGCAGAGGAACCTGATCATGATCCCCAAGTCGGTGACTCCTGAACGCATTGCTGAGAACTTCCAGGTCTTTGACTTTGAACTGAACAAGGAGGATATGACCACCTTGCTCAACTACAACAGGGACTGGAGGGTTTGTGCCTTGGTGAGCTGTGCCTCCCACGGGGATTACCCCTTTCACGAGGAGTTTTGAAGCTGCGAGTGTCTGCCCTTGGCCAGATGACCTGCCATCCCCCACCTCTTTTCCTGTGTGTTGCGTAATTTGGCCCGTGTCCCACAGTGGTGGATCAGCGACTTCTAGACAAACCGGTGAGGGCTCGGCCAGCTTGGTGTCAGGTCCAAAGAACAGAATCAGTAGATTAATAGAAGTCTCTTCAGTTTTCCTTTGCCCTTCTTGTCAGGGGAGCTGGGGAACATGCAACCCAAATACTCTTCTAAACTGAATTTACAAAATCAGAATAGTGCCTCTAACAGTGGGATTTTGATTGCTTGGTACAGTAATCCTTTCAGCTAGACTTTTCTTTGCCTCAAATAAAAAGTGTTCTTATGAAAAAAAAAAAAAAAATCTACCAGTAAAACAAACAGAACAGCAAAGCAAAAGTAAAGATGTTTTTTCTTTGCTTTAAATAAGATCCTTGGGGAAAAGTATATGCAATTACTGGTCTAAATTAGGAGGAGTTGTGGTTTTAGTTAAAAACACTTACATAATCTAAAAAACCACAATTTAAGAAATAGCACTCCATCGGCGCTGTGCTGTGCTTAGTTTCTCAGTCCTGTCCGACTCTTTGTAACCCCATGGGCTGTAGCCCACCAGGCGCCTCTGACCATAGGGGTTTTTCAGGCAAGAATACTAGAGTGGGTTGCCATGCTTTCTCCAGCGGATCTTTCTAATCCAGGGATTGAACCCAGGTCTCCCACATTGCAGGCAGATTCTTTACTGTCTGAGCCACCAGGGGTAATTTTATATAAATATAAAGCAAGAGAGGAGCAAATGTGGTGAAATATTAATATTAATACTTAGAAATTTTTTGTGAAAAGCAAAATTCTCTGTATTATTTTTGCAAGTCTTTTCAATATCTCAAACAATTAAAAGAAAAAAAAAAAAAAAGATCACATCCTGTAGAACCTTGTAGAAGGAAAAGAAAATCAGCTCCAGAAGATGCTACTCTGGACTGGACTTCTCAGAAGTTTTTTTTTTTTTTTCCCTTAGTGAGAGGGTAACAGGCATGAAGGCCAGGGGTCTCCAAATAGAGGAAATAGCCTGCAAGTGTCAGACATTTTTATCTCTCTTAAGCGGCAGGAGGAAACAAACTAGCAATATTTTTTCCTTCTCTATACAAATTTAAAGGGAGGTTTCTCTTAAAATATTGTGTTGCCATAATGACACCCGGCTTGGCCTGAAGTTAGCTATTCTCGAGTCTAGAGATAACCAATGCCTTTTTCTTATGGAAATGTTTGTCTTAAGCTATGCTAATGTACTATGCCTTTACCCCAAACTCTGTCTCCAAGTCGGTTCTGCCTCTTGGCCCAGAACCTACTTGACAAACCAGTATGGATATTGTTCCCCTAATCTATGTAAATGAAACTATTTTAATGGTGGTCTGCCCTTCTTCAAGATTCAAGTTAATCATTTTATGGCCCAGGATAAACCATTTGGTGCCAAGATTATCTCAAAATGCATCTTATGGGTGAGGGGCCTGGTGCCATTCTGAATTTTAAGACACTCCTTTCTTTCATTAACAGACTGCTAGTGACTATATAACATCCAGCTAAAGACTAGCAGAGGGGTACTCTTTCTGCCCCCTTCTGATGCCTATGTCAGAAGCTTTCTCTATCTCCTTTATACTTTAATAAAACTTTGCCATCAAGCCTCGTCTCTGGCCCCAGATTGAATTCTTCTCCTCCGGGGGCCAAGAATCCTGGTGTATTCGCGTGATTCAACAACAACCTTTCATTAGTGTCATAAAAGCAGGGACTAAAAAATCTAAAAAGTACAGAATAATTTGGATCTCAACTGGATGAGACCCATGAAAGTCTTCAAATATGTGAATTATCAGGTATGGTACAAAATAAATATTTTTATTTTTTCTCAATTTAAAAATGTAATTTTTGTTTCTGTTTTTATTTTAAATTATACTTAAAATCTATTAGGCTAGGCTTGGGTTCTCTGGTTGTTTCAGAAGCATTATTGTCTAAATCAAAGATTTAAGTTACCTTCTTGACCTCTTCTAGCCATTTAAATTCCCTTTAAATGTCTCTCTGTTGTTATAACAATTAAATAACTCATTATTAATTCATAAATAAGATAAAACATTGTATCCAATTATATTGAAGGACACTTTTATACTGTAGAAGCATGTTTTTGATATATAATTTAGTGAAAAAAATCTTTTGCTGCTTGATCTTATAAAAATATTTATTTAATGAATAATATGTAATGAAAAAATTCTGAAAGAAACTTTACCAAAGGTTAGTAATAGTTACCTATAGGAGAAGAATATAAATATTCCAATTATTTTTTGGCTAATGAGAATCTTCTAATTTTATGTAATAAAAATGTATTCCAGCATAATTAACTTTAGAAGAAAAAGGAGGTACCCATCTTTTCTTTCTCTGGTTAACTCTGAAACATTCATTTTTTTATTCAATTACTTTATTTTTTGTTAAGAATGACATACTGATAAAACAATCAATTTAAAAAGAGCAAATGACTCAATTTTCTTTTTTCAATTGATATCAAATAAAGAAAATTTGAGTATCATAAGACCTAATCTGTCTTTTGTTTCTCTAGATTTAAAAAAATAAATCATAATTCTGTGTGTTAAATGAAAGCAGTTTTTAGAGCATTTCAACTTTATAGATATATATTACATTATTAATTTACTTTTTAAAATATGTTTTCACATACCCAGAGATTGGAAACTACGTTTCTACTTTTTTACTCCTGTATATTTTGTGTATGTTATTAATAACATATGGGTGATTTTCACCGATACAGTGTACACTATATGAATTCAGCATGTGAGTAACCCTCTGGAATAAAATCTGAATTTCCCTCCCCCTTTATTATTTGTAGATATAAAATATGCATATTCAATAAAGCAAATGATTTTAACCATATGAACTTTTACTTGGGCTTACCAGGTAGCACCAGTGGTAAAGAACCTGCCTGCCAATGCAGGAGAAGTATGAGACATGGGTTCTATCCCTGGGTCGGGAAGATCCCCTGGAGGAGGGCATGGCAACCCACTCTGGTATTCTTGCCTGGAAAATCCCATGGACAGAGGAGCCTAGTAGTCTATGATCCATAGGGTCGCAGAGTCGAACACGACTGAAGTGACTTAGCAAGCATGCACAATTAATTACCATCTCCCTATCTCTATCTTCCTGGCTTTTTCTTTCCTTCTTCAGTTTAAAAACCTCATACTCCTTGCAAGTCATCAGTATTTGATTCACACTTTTTGGAAACAATCATGTTCATCATATGTACAGCCTAGTTATTGAACTTCATGTATATCCAGTCATTAATGATTAAACTGAATTTTTTCTGTAGCATAATAAGAAATATGTTTTTGATCTCTATCTCTGATTCCTGACATAGAACTGCTAAAATCCTTGGAATTTCCTGACTGTTAGTGGTGAGAGGAGAATCTTTTGTTACTCATAATGAGTCCCTTTCTATCAAACCTGAGTTTTTGATAGTGTGGTGACTCTTGGAGGATGTGGGTTGGTTGCCACCAGAAAAAACTAAGTGATTAAGAGAGTTAGAACTTTCAGCCCCACTCCCTGATCATTGCGGAGGGGAGAGGAACAAGGGTGAGTTAATCACCAATGGTCAGTGATCTAGTTAATCATGCCTATTTAAGGGAACCTCTACAAAAACCTTAAACAAAGGAGTTCCAAGAAATTCAGGTTTGGTGAATATGTCTTGGTGCTAGAAGGATGGCATCCCTGGAGACAGCATAGAAACATTTCATTCCTTAGAAGGCATGTAGACACGCCTCATCTTGTCTTGGCTGTCTTCCACAGGCTGTTTCTGAGTTATTACTATATCCTTTAAAATGCTGTTGTGCTGAGCTCCGTCATTCAGTTGTGTCCGACCCTTTGCAACCCCATGGACTGTAGCGTGCCATGCAAAGTACTTTCCTGAGTTCTGTGAAGCATTCTAGAAAATTATTGAATATTAGGAGAGGGATTGTGATAACCTCCGTAATGAAACCAGTTGGCCAGAAGTGTAGCAGTTCTAGACTTGAGAAGTGGGGACACTCCTGTGGGACTGAGCCCTTAACCTGTGGTATCTGTGCTAATTCTGGGTAGTTAGTGTCAGATGCAGAGAAGGCAATGGCACCCCACTCCAGTACTCTTGCCTAGAAAATCCCATGGATGGAGGAGCCTGGTAGGCTACAGTCCATGTGGTCTCGAAGAGTTGGACACGACTGAGCGACTGCCCTTTCACTTTTCACTTTCATGCATTGGAGAAGGAAATGGCAACCCACTCCAGTGTTCTTGCCTGGAGAATCCCAGGGACCGGGGAACCTGGTGGGCTGCCGTCTCTGGGGTCGCACAGAGACGGACACGACTGAAGCGACTTAGCAGCAGCAGCAGCAGTGTCAGATGCATGAGTATAGAAAAAGAGTTCTTCCCTTTCACCTCTCATAGCTGGAGAGAGAGAACAGTTCTAATACACAGTTCTTAAAATTTCACCTACTCTTTTATACTACTTTGATTCATGCTGGGTTTGACCTTCTTTGATTTGTTCATAAGTTGAACATTTCATTGTCCAAAAAGCTAAACTATAAGTTCCTGTTAAATGCTTGACAGATTCTTCATTTGATTAAAGGAAAGGTGCATTAGAAACCTTGAAACCTCTCCAAGAGGAAGGGGACATATGTATACCGATGGCTGATTCATGTTGCTGTTTGGCAGAAACTAACAGAATTCTGTAAAGCAATTATCCTTCACTAAGAAATAAATTAATTTTTAAAAGAAAAGGAAAAAAAAACCTTGAAATAACTGATATACTATAAAGTCTTATTCTTCACATACCCCACCAGGGAAGAACTAGAATCAAGAAAACACAAGCTATCAATATGTTTTCCGAAATAAATGAAACTACATAATAGTTTTAATGGTACCACAAAGAATAATTGGGATGTAGTAGCATATTACAATTTGAACTTTTATGGACTTTCTCCCAGCATACAGCAGCAGAGGTTTTTCTTCACGATATTCAAATGTGCTTCTTTTTAATTTTGTTTTTTAACTCTGAACACTGATTGTGATACTGCAGACAATATTTTGATAGCATTTATGCTATTCAAACTATTTTACCTTTAATATATAAATCTATAATCTGTCACTCTTCCTATACAAAGCCTGAAAAAATTTCATTCCTTTGATTTGAAAAGCCTAGCAGCCTTATGTCTTATTTATACAGTATTGACAGAGGCCATTCCCTTCCTGGAACCATGGACATCTTCTGTAAATTATCAGAAGCACAGGGTGTGTAATGAGTTATGCTGAGAATGGGGAAGTTTAACAGGAAACTAAGAAAGTCAGGTTGAGCATTTATAGTAGAAGATACACTTTTTAAAGCTGTATATGTAATTAATATATTTTCTCTTGACTTTTCACTTTCACTGCTTTATTTATTGCATTTTGTGTTTTGTAATCAAATGATGAATTGCAAGATTCTAGTCTTGACAAAATTTTCACAACCTTCTCTTTTCATTTTGCTTTAAATGTCTGTTATAAATGTGAGCAGTCAAGAGAGGCCAGAATTTTATAATTTCATTTTTAATCCCTACTAAAACATATACTTGCAAAGTTATTTTGGTAAAATTTCTTGATATTTCTTAGTCAGATTCTTCATCTATAAAATAGTTTACAGTCATTTCAAGGAGGGTTAAAAATGTTGGTTGAGAAAATACCAAGTTTAGTGTAAGTGCTCACTATGACTCAAATGCTTAATTGACTTCCTCTAGATGGATTTGGGACTTCCCTGGTGGCTCAGACAGTAAAGCATCTGCCTACAATGCGGGAGACCTGGGTTCAATCCCTGGGTTGGGAAGATCTCCTGGAGAAGGAAATGGCAACCCACTCCAGTATTCTTGCCTGGAAAATCCCATGGACAAAGAAGCCTGGTGGGCTATAGTCCATGAGGTCACAAAGAGTCGGGCATGACTGAGAGACTTCACTTTCACTTTCAGATGGATTTATTTAGGTTAATCAGGTTTTTTTAGACATTGGAAAGATTGATTTCTATTTTATCAATTATACAAATTAGTTGTCCATTCATCAGCATTGGGAAGTCTTAGTGCCTGAGGCCCACCACTCCCCTGCCTGACTTAATTGAACCAAAATTTTAGTTCAACCAGAGTGTAAGTTTTGCCCTTCAAATGGTGAAATCTGCAAGGCTAACAACTGTGTCTTGTTTACTACTGCTATTCTGAGGTCCATCTATAGAGAGTGTGTGTGTGTGTGTGTGTGTGTGCGCTCAGTTGCTCAGTCATGTCTGACTCTTTGCAACCCTTTGGACTGTAGCCCACCACGCTCCTCTGTCCTTGGGATTCTCCATGCAAGAATACTGGAATGGGTCGCCCTTTCCTCCTCCAGGGGATCTTCCTGACCCAGTGATCAACTGCATATTCTGTACTGCAGGAGGATTCTTTACAGCTGAGCCACTGGGAAAGCCTGTTCTATAGGGTTGGACAAAGCTGAAACTCTAAGCAATCTTTATTGAATGAAATCACTAAATGGTTTATGGTTACTTCCCTAAGCCAGTCTCTGTGTCCCTCTCTTGGTCTCTTTCTCATTCACTCACTTCCCTATCTCCCTCCCCATTCAAATTAGGCGTTCCTCATAAATACTTGGTAGTGGCACATACCAGATCTCTATTAGTATATAATCTTAGAGCATCAATTGAACTTTTTGAGTTTTGCTGGGTTAAGCCCATTTGCAATGTTGAGCACATACATGGTAGACTTTCAAAACGTAGCTATGGAGTAAATGGAAAAGTAAATTAAAAAATAACCCACTGGTTACTAGAATTTTGGAATTAGACGTGAAACAATCATGTAACAAATTTGCCAATAACTAGAGATAGGAGTGGAGAAGACAATGGCACCCTACTCCAGTACTTTTGCCTGGAAAATCCCATGGACAGAGGAGCCTGGTAGGCTGTAGTCCTTGGGGTCACTAGGAGTCAGACACGACTGAGCGACTTCCCTTTCACTTTTCACTTTCATGCATTAGAGAAGGAAATGGCAACCCACTCCAGTATTCTTGCCTGGAGAATCCCAGGGACAGAGGATCCTGGTGGGCTGCAGTCCATGGGGTCACTGAGGGTTGGACACAACTGAGCGACTTCACTTTCACTTTTCACTTTCATGCATTGGAGAAGGAAATGGCAACCCACTGCAGTGTTCTTGCCTGGAGAATCCCAGGGATGGGGGAGCCTGGTGGGCTGCAGTCTATGGGGTCGCACAGAGTCGGACACGACTGAAGCGACTTAGCAGCAGCAGCAGCAGCAGCAGAGATAGGAGAAATTCTTGTTCCTCCTCTCTATCTATACATTCACAATCAAGCAGTTATGATGAATCTATTTATGACAGTATAACTAAGCATTGGAAGATAGAAATAAAATATACGAACTACATGAGAAGTAGTTCCTCACCTCAAATCATTCACCATACAGATAGAAATAATATTCCATCACTTATCTAGAATTTTTAAGACTGAACATCATTCTTAAGTAAGTAATAAGGTGTCACATCAGATTTGTACTTCAGCCCATGGGCTTCACTGTAATGAAATGCTCTGGTTGTAGTTATTTGAAATGATAACAGAACTGTCTATGAAGTAAGATTAGATTAGCACCAGTGAGGATTCGGTACTCATTGCTTATAAAAAGTTAAAATGTTTAGAAATGAGTACTGTAAATAAGCAAATGTGATTTGAGATAAATAATTTACCAAATGTACTCTATTAAAAATAATAATAAAAAAAGAACTACTACTCATTTGCTTCAGAGATGTCATCCTTTAGAATTGTGCCAGGTCACTTCTGACTCCAATCCCAAATGTCACTCTGCTGTCAGAATCTGAGAGCCACCAGTGTTAGATGCTCCTTCCAAGAACAAATTATTTCCGGCAATAAAAGCCCATCTGTTTATCTAATTTGTGGATATGCTATGCCTACATTATCATTTGCCCAACTAGCCTTGAAATAATCTCTCTCATATGACAAAACATTATAGGCACTGCATGACTCCGTTTCTCTCTACACCGCCATTGGAAGAGATCAGTATTTCCAGCTTAGACAATGAACTAGCTTTCTAAACTGACAAGCAATTCATTCTGTGAATTAGGTGCCAACTCCTTCTGAAATACTGTTAGGTAACCAGGGTGATTTTATGGTGAAGGATAGACTCTGAACCTTGCAATTAACACAGACTACTGCAGTACATTTATTCACTCAATTCATTTTTTAAAAAAGACACTACCTATGAAAGAAAATAAATGAAATTTAAAGACCTGAGGTTAAAAAAAAAAATCAAATAGTAAATCTCTCCCTTAAGTAATATAAACCTAAGGAGTGGGTTTCATGAGAGTTAAACAGTTCTAAATTCAGCAAGGATTTACATTCATTATATATAATAGCAAAAAACTAGAAATACATTAAATGATTAGTAATACTGATAAGTCCACACAGTGGAACCTTTTGAACTCATGTATATAAAGGCTGAAATATCACAGAAAAATGTTGTATTTATAGATTTGATTTAAAAAGGTTTAATTTATATATATATACATATATATACATATATATATATGTGTGTGTGTATATATATATATATATAAAATATACCTTTTTAAATATCTTCCCTGGTGGCTCAGATGGTAAAGAATCCACCTGCAATACAGGAGACCCAAGTTTGATCCCTGGGTTGGGAAGATCCCCTGGAGGAGGGCATGGCAACCCACTCTAGTATTACTGCCTGGAAAATCTCATGGACAGAAGAGCCTGGTGGGGCTACTGTCCATGAGATCACAAAGAGTCGGACATAAATTAGTGACTAACACTTCATTTCACTTATATATTGCAAAGAGTCAGACATGACTGCATATCTTTCACTTTCACTATAGATCTTTGAATTATTTTTTCCTCTTCTGTGTTGTCTAAACTTTCTAAAGTGTTCTGTATAATGGAAAATCAAAATATTATGCCTCACATGAATTTAGGCTTGATCCATTTATATTGGATTTTCTATAACCTATGGCCAAATATCCCCACACTGGCAGAAATGTATGAATCAAAACCAATTCTTGGCAACCCCATGGGCTATACAGTCCATGGAATTCTCCAGGGCAGAATACTGAAATGGGTAGCCTTTCCTCTTTCCAGTAGATTTTCCAACCCAGGAATCGAACTGCATCTTTTGCATTGCAGGTGGATTCTATACCAATTGAGTTATCAGGGAAGCCTTAAAGTGATCAAGGGTGAAAATTTTATCTCAGGCATATTTCAAGCAAAAAAAAAAAAAAAAAAACATTATTATAGGACAATTTATATTTCACCACACATCTTAAGAAATATTATGTTATTATTTTTTTCCAGACAATCTTCCTGGACAATAGATCTTATATTTGTTTTACAAGTAGGAAATTCTGATTCAGAGTGTTTAAACAACTTGCCCCACACCAAAGATTTAGTAAATATCACAATTGAGCCTCAAATCCCTATTTTATAACTCTGGGTCCAAGATATTTTTCCTGCATGTATTGGCTTTCCTAACAAGAACAGCCTCTGACTTCACTTGTTTGTTGGGATAAGTCATTTGGAAAAAGGAATATTTTAAAAATGAGCTTGCAAGCAAGCTTTTGACCCCCCCCAGTTATGTACAAGCAACTTGCTTTACCTTTAAATAAAGAACCTTTGGCTGCTTTCTTTATAGTAATACATCTAATTTTCAACATAAACTAAAATATATCTGAAGTGAATATTTCCAGGTTTCGAATATCTCCTATCTTTCCTTCAAAGTTTATAACTCTTAAGCCTTTTCTCTGTTAGCCTATGAAAAATAACACAGATATGAGAAAGAGGCTAAAAGACAAAAGTAAAGGGAAGGGAGTGTTTTCATGACTAACAAAGTCCAGTCTTACATTGGATTGGCCAAAGAGTTCATTCGAGTTTTCCCATAACATCTTATGGAAAAACTTGAACAAACCCAATTTAAGGCGTATATGACAACCACATCTACTCACCTATGACTCAGAAAAGAAATAATCGTACAATAAATGTAAGGCATTCACTTTAGAAGCTGCCAGTGCCCTCCTTACACTCAGCAGAGAGAAAATGAAAGCAGTCAGTTATCTTTCTCACACAACCACACATTTTTCTCTTCATAATACTTTATTCTTAGAGATGCAGTCCCCTTCTACTCAAGGCAGTCTATCTTTTTCTCCCCAGTGCACCACTTGACTCACCTACTCTTACTTTGGAGATCTCTCTCTCTCTCTGTCTGTCTCCTATTTGTAAACATCCTTCAAACTTTTACCTCCCTGAGCCTAAGTCCTTTTCCAGTAACCAAATCTCTCTCCTCTGATCTTAATTTAAATTTTTCAAAAAGCTGATCTGTTTTTGTCATCATTTTCTCACTTGATATTTACTCTTTAATCCACTGAATTCCAGTTTATGCCCTATGACTCTAAACTCATGACTAAAGTTATCTTTCATTAAAATCAAAGAACCATCACATTTTCACACCCACTGGGCATTTCTGAGTCTTTAACATACTCAATCTTGTTATCATATTTGTCTTTATTAATTATTTTTTCTTGTTTAAAATGTCATTCCTCCTTACTCCTCTGACCCTCCTTGCTTTCTTCACACTCCTCTGGGTATTATTTCTCTCTCAGAGTGTGAATAACACTACAACAATTTTGAAAAATATCTCCTAGGGCATTTCACCAGTATCATTAAATAAAAATATCTATTTAGCCATTCAGTCTATAAGTCTTCAAGAAGTTTAAAATGGAAGCATAATACAAAAACAGTTTATTGAAAATGGAAATAGTTATTTTACCACAAATTGTGATTTTTTACATCGTGTTTATATGACAGATAAGCAATACAATAAGTATATTTTGATTGTTTTCTTTTTCAACTTAAAATGTAAAAATTAATTGGTTGACTATATTTCTTTATATAGTCCAATATTTCCAATATTTGGACTTTTTCCAATATTTCCTCTATCCTTGGGGCAGTTGTATAAACTTTCGGTATCACCCTTTAGATGCATAAATAAAATAAAATGCTATCTGTGCTGAGGTGGATAGCAGTGAACTACCAAGGAGCAGAGACACTAGTTTTGGTAAAGTGGAGGCTGGAAATTTGTCTACTTTCTTTTTTTTTTTTTTTCCTTCTCTTTCCCGCTCTCGCCACCCTTTGGCCGCTCCACAGAGCTTATGGAAACTCAATTCTCCAACCAGAGACTGAACCCAAGCCACCAAGTGGAAGCACCAAATCCTAAGCACTGGAACCCCAGGGAACTCCCTGGGCTAATTCCTGATTGCAGCCATTTTGAAGGACTAGAATACGTTCTACATCCCCCTGGGAAGCTACTGTATTCTTTTCTTTTCTAGATTGTTTACTATCTGTGCAATCCAATTGTCATTTATTACTTTGATGTATTAGGAAGCTTTACTCCTGTATAGGTCAGTTGTCCTTACTAGTGATTCGAGCTTCCTTTGGAGCAGAAAAATATTTTATTCTTATTTGTGTTTCTCAGGTTGTTTTTAAAAAAATCTTAAAACCTCAAAATTGTTTTCTGGCTGCTTTATTATATAATGGATTTATTAAAATACAATATTTTAGATCTCTGTTCCTGAGTCAAACAATTTTTTTCTCATTTGGCATCTATTCTGAAGAAAATTACTGCCTATTCATTCCTTCTAGGATTTGGAGTTAGAGAGGAAATAACTATATAAAGGCATTTGTACATGAGAAGACATGTCTTTAACCACAGAAACTAATGTATTTTTAAATACCCTGGAGAAGAATCATTAAAAATAGAAATTTGCAGGAAATGAGAGTATTGTGTAGATATGTTTGAAGTAGTTTTCTCTCTTTTTTTCTTTTTAAAAAATATTTATTTTTTAATTGAAGGATAATTGCTTTATTCATCTCACACGCTAGTAAAGTAATGCTCAAAATTCTCCAAGCCAGGCTTCAGCAATATGTGAATCATGAACTTTCAGATGTTCAAGCTGGTTTTAGAAAAGACAGAGGAACCAGACATCAAATTGCCAACAATACACTGGATCATCAAAAAAACATCAAAAGAGAGTTCCAGAAAAACATCTATTTCTGCTTTATTGACTACGCCAAAGCCTTTGACTATGTGGCCACAATAAACTGTGGAAAATTCTTCAAGAGATGGGAAAACCAAACCACCTGACCTACCTCTTGAGAAACCTGTATGCAGGTCAGGAAGCAAAAGTTAGAACTGGACATGGAACAACAGACTGGTTCCAAATAGGAAAAGGAGCACGTCAAGGCTGTATATTGTCACCCAGCTTATTTAACTTACACGCAGAATACATCATGAAAAATGCTGGGCTGAATGAAGCACAGGCTGGAATCAAGATTGCCAGAGGAAATATCAGTAACCTAAGATATCCAGATGACAACACCCTTATGACAGAAAGTGAAGAAGAACTAAAGAGCCTCTTGATGAAAGTGAAAGAGGAGAGTGAAAAAGGTGGCTTAAAGCTCAACATTCAGAAAACGAAGATCATGGCATTGGGTCCCATCAGTTTCAGTTCAGTTCAGTTCAGTTGCTCAGTCATGTCTGACTCTTTGCAACCCCATGAACCACAGCACACCAGGCCTCCCTGTCCATCACCAACTCTTGGAATCTGCCCAAACCCATGCCCATTGAGTTGGTGATGCCATCCAACCATATCATCCTCTGTCATCTCTTTCTCCTCCTGCCTCAATCTTTCCCAGCATCAGGGTCTTTTCAAATGAGTCAGCTCTTCACATCAGGTGGCCAAAGTATTGGAATTTCAGCTTCAACATCAGTCCTTCCAATGAACATCCAGGACTGATGTCCTTTAGGATGGACTGGTTTGACCTCCTTGCAGTCCAAGGGACTTTCAAGAGTCTTCTCCAACACCACAGTTCAAAAGCATCAATTATTCAGTGCTCAGCTTTCTTCACAGTCCAACTCTCACATCCATACATGACCACTGGAAAAACCATAGCCTTGACTAGACAGACCTTTGTTGACAAAGTAATGTCTGCTTTTTAATATGCTATCTAGACTGGTCATAACTTCATGGCAAATAGATTGGGAAACAGTGGAAACAATGGCTGACTTTATTTTTTTGGGCTCCAAAATCACTGCAGATGGTGAATGCAGCCATGAAATTAAAAGACACTCACTCCTTGGAAGGAAAGTTATGACCAACCTAAACAGCATATTAAGAAGCAGAGACATTATTTTGTCACCAAAGGTCCATCTAGTCAAAGCTATTGTTTTTCCAGTAGTCATGTATGGATATGAGACTTGGACTATAAAGAAAGCTGAGTGCAGAAGAATTGATGCTTTTGAACTGTGGTTTTGGAGAAGACTCTTGAGGTCCCTTGCACTGCAAGGAGGTCAAACCAGTCCATCCTAAAGAACATCAGTCCTGGGTGTTCATTGGAAGAACTGATGTTGAAGCTGAAACTCCAATTCTTTGGCCACCTGATGTAAAGAGCTGACTCATTTGATAAGACCCTGATACTGGGGAAAATTGAGGGCAGGAGGAGGAGAAGGGGACGACAGAGGATAAGATGGTTGGATGGCATCACCGACTCAATGGACATGAGTTTAAGTAGACTCGGAGTTGGTGATGGACAGGGAGGCCTGGTGTGCTGCGGTTCATGGGGTTGCAAAGAGTCAGACACAACTGAGTGACTGAACTGAACTGAACTGAACTGAATTGCTTTACAGAATCTTTTTTTTGTTTTTGCCAAATATGGGGAACACATGTATACCTGTGGCGGATTCATTTTGATATTTGGCAAAACTAATACAATTATGTAAAGTTTAAAAATAAAATAAAATTAAATTAAAAAAAAAAAAACATGAACGCACTAGTTTTCTATTCCTGCATAACAAATTACTTTCAAACTTAGTGGCTTACCCAAAACTTAGTAACATTTATTATCTCACTGTTTTTTTTGTTTGTTAACTTTTTGGTTTGGGAGTTTTTTGCTTTTTTTTTTTAAATCAGGAATACAGTTCAGTATGTCTGAACCAACAGTTCTCACAAGACTGAATCAGAGGAGATTGGACAGGGAAGCCTGGTGTGCTGTAGTCCATGGGGTCTCAAAGAGTCAGATATGACTTAGTGACTGATCAACAACAACCAAGAAGGACCTACTGTATATCACAGGGAACTGTGCTCAATGCTCTAAATGGGAAAATAATTTGAAAAAGAATAGAAACATGTATATGTAAAGCTTTGCTATACACCTGAAATGAATGCAACATTGTTAATCAACTATAATATCAAATAAAAACTAAAAATAAATTTTAAAAATTATGGGCAGAAAATGCACAAAACCATATCAATATGGTAAGAAAAGTGCCCATTAACTACACTAAGTAGTTCAACTTTGTGAAAGGGAAAAATGAATTTGTCCCTTTTGTGATACAATGGACACAATTTTTCCATGTTATGTTTCTGTTGTACAAATGGTTTAGTCTTTTGTGGAGTGATAGAAAACACCTCTGGTTATTGTTTTAAATGATCAAATACAGGAATAAATTCTAAAAAAAAGAAAAAGACTGAATCAAAGTTTCAGAAGAAGCTACAGTCATCTTAAGGCTCAACTTGGGTAGAGTTTCTTCCAGACTTCATCAATATTTGTTGCCATGAGCAAGCCAGGAGAAAGAGGAGAGAGGGGTAAAAGGAATTAAAGTCTTTTGTGGCCTAATCTAGAAAGTGACAACTTGTAGCTTGTATATATTCAATGCATTAGAAACCAGACACTGGGTCCTGCCAACATTCAAAAGGACAGGATTACACTGGAGAGTGAAGAATACCAATAGGTAGAAATCATTGCAAGCCATCTTAAAAGTGTGCCTATTCACATTGCTGCAAATGGCACAGTTTCATTCTTTTTAATGATTGAGTAGTATTCCAGTGTGTGTGTGTGTGTGTGTGTGTGTGTGTGTGTGTGTGTGTACACACCATCTTATTTATCCATTCATTCATCAATGAACATTTAGGCTGCTTTCATGTCTTCGCTATTGTGAGCAGTGCTGCAATAAACAATGAGATGTATTTATCTTTTCAGACCATGTTTTTCTACAGATAAATGCCCAGGAGTTGGACTGCTGAATCACATGGCAATACTATTTCCAGTTTTTTAACAAACCTCCGTATTGTTCTCCATAGTGGCTGTACCCACTTACATTCCCGCCAACAGTGTAGGAGGATTCACTTTTCTCCATACTCTCTCTAGCATTAATTGTTTGTAGACTTTTTCATGATGGCCATTCTGACCCGTGTGAGGTGATAGTTCATTGTTTTGATTTGCATTTCTAAGACAATGGCAATCTATTCCAGTACTCTCGCCTGGAAAATCCCATGGACAGAGGAGCCTGGTAGGCTGCACCATGGGGTCACTAAGAGTTCTGCACGACTGAGCGATTTCACTTTCACTTTTCCTTTCATGCATTGGAGAAGGAAATGGCAACCCACTCCAATGTTTTTGCCTGGAGAAGCCCAGGGACGGGGAAGCCTGGTGGGCTGCTGTCTGTGGGGTCACACAGAGTCAGACATGACTGAAGCGACTTAGCAGCAGCAGCGATAATTATTAAATAGTTATCTAATAATCTCTAATAATTATGTAGACTGCCAGGCTCCTCTGTCCATGGGGATTCTCCAGGCAAGAATATTGGATTGGGTTGCCATACTCTCCTCCAGGGGATCTTCCCAAGCCAGGGACAGAACCCAGGTCTCCTGCATTACATGCAGATTCTTTACCATCTGAGTCAGCAGGGAAGCCCCAATAATTATCAGTATTGAACATCTCTTTGTGTGCCTCTTGGCCATCTGTATGTTGTCTTTGAAAAAATGCTCATTTAGGTCTTCTGCTCATTTATTGATGGGGTTGTTGGTTATATGGTATTGAGCCACATGAGCTATTTGTAAATTTTGGAGACTAATCCTTTGTCAGTTGCATCATTTGCAAATGTTTTCTACCACTCTGTGTCATTTTCAACAACGTGAATGAAACTGGAGGTTACAATACTAAGCGAAGTAAGTTAAACAGAGAAGACACATATCATGTGATATCATCTATATATGTATACTCAGTCGCTTAGTCATGTCTGACTCGTTGCAACCCCATGGACTGCAGCCCACTAAGTTCCTCTACCCATGGGATTTTCCAGGCTGGAATACTGGAGCAGGTTGCCATTTCCTCCTCCTGATCCCTCAGGGGATCTTTCCTACCCAGAGATCAAACCTACATCTCCTGTGTCTCCTGTATTGGTAGCTTTTTTCTTTATCACTGTTCCACCCAGGAAGCCCTGATATCACTTATATGCAGAATCTTTAAAAAATAATATAAATTAATTCATTTACAAAACAGAAATAGAGTCATTAACTTAGTGGATGAATTTATGGTTACCAGGAGGGAAGGGAGGTTTCAGAGTCTGGGATTAACATATACATGCTGTTATATATAAAAATGAAGAATGAACAAGGACGATGTATGGTGCAGGGAACTTTGCTTAATATTCTGTAAAACCTAAATGAGAAAAGAATTTTGGAATATAGATACATGTTTTGTGGTTGCTTTTAGTCACTAAGTGGTGTCTGACACTTTGTGACCCCATAAGGTGACCAAAATATTAGAGCTTCAGCATCAGTCTTTCCAATGATTATTCAGGGTTGATTTCCTTTAGGATTGACTGGTTTGATCTCCCTTCAGTCCAAGGGACTCTCAAGAATCATCTCCAACACCACAGTTAAAGAGCATCAATTCTTTAATGCTCAGCCTTGTTTACGGTACAATTCTCACATCCATACATGACTACTGGAAAAACAATAGCTTTGACTGTACAGACCTTTATCAGCAAAATAATGTCTCTGTTTTTTAATACATTGTCTAGGTTTGTTATAGCTTTTCTTCTAAGGAGCAAACTCTTTTAATTTCATGGCTGCAGACAACCATCTGCATTTCCTGGGTTCACATTTTCTTGAATCCCAAGAAAATAAAATCTGTACTGTTTCCACTTTCCCCCCATCTATTTGCTGTGAAGTGATGAGACCAAATGTCATGATCTTAATTTTTTGAATGTTGAGTTTTAAGCCAGCTTATTCACTCTCCTCTTTCACCCTCATCAAGACTCTTTAATTCCTCTTCACTTTCTGCCATTAGAGTGGTGTCATCTCCATATCTGAAAATATTGATATTTCTTCTGGCAGCCTTATTCCAGTTTGTGCTTCCTCCACCTTGGCATTTTGCATAATGTACTCTGCATATAAGTTAAATAAGCAGGGTGACAATATACAGCCTTGACGTACTCCTTCCCAGTTTAGAACCAAATCATTGTTCCATGTCCAGTTCTAACTGTTGCTTCTTGACCAGCATTCAGATTTCTCAGGAGGCAGGTAAGGTGGTCTGGTGTCTCTTTAAGAATTTTCCATGGTTTGTTGTGATCCACACAGTCAAAGGCTTTAGTGTAGTCAATGAAGCAGAAGTAGAAATTTTCCTGGAATTTCCTTGCTTTCTCTATGATCCAATGAATGGATGTTAGCAATTTGATCTCTGGTCCCTCTGCCTTTTCTAAATCCAGCTTGAACTGGAAATTCTCGGTTTAGGTACTGTTGAAGCCTAGCTTGGAGAAGTTGAGCATGGCTTTGCTAGCATGTGAAATGAGTGCAATTATGCAGTAGCTTGAACATTCTTTGGCATTTCCCTTCTTTGGGATTGGAATGAAAACTGACCTTTTCCATTATTATGGCCTCTGCTGAGTTTTCCAAATTTGCTCACAAGATACTTGTTTATGTATAACCAAGTCACTTTGCTGTACACCTGAAGCAAACATAACATTGTTATTCAACTATACTACAACATAAAATAAAAAGTTTAAAATTACCTATTAAAAAAGTATGCCTACCACAGAACTATTTCATTATCTCCTTCTAATACATTGTATGATAGAAACAACATTTGGGAAGGATGAGGCAAGGAGCACATGAATTTGAAGAGTCTTTCTCTTTATAAAGAAATTTAAAATGGGGTGAAAAATAAGAGGGAGAAAAGTCGCTTAAATGAAACTCAATAGGAATAATAGCTATCATATACAAAGTTGCGATTATATCTAAATTTTGTGCTCAACTTTGTATGGAATATACATTGCTTTAAACCCTTTAAAATTCTTTGAAAGTTAGATAGCATTATTCATATTTTATAGATGAAGAAATGGTAGTTAATAATAGGAAAAATGGCTTCTTAAATCCTCATAGCCATTAAGTGGCAGTGACACTATCAATACTAAAATAATATTGAACAATCTTTCTGGTCTTAAAAAATCACAAATTCAAAACGAATGTTTAAGAAAACTATTTTAAAGTTAGGAATTACATTTTTATTGTAATATCAAAAGTCTCTATTCCCCAAAATTCAATTGAATATTCTTTGTTTTCTTTTTTTAAATTATAATTCAGATTCTTTAAAAAGTTATACATTTTTAAAAAAACACACATTAATGTGCCATTTGGTTATTGCCACTTTACTTTAAATGAGTTTTTAATCCCATCCTAAAAAAAGTCAAGTTTGATTTAGAAAGAGACCACTGAGATGCAGCTTAGATTGTTTCCATCTGGTTTGTGTGTGTGTGTGCTGTGTGTGGCTGCCAGATGCTGACTCCTACAATGGGAAGAAATACTACAAAAATTGAATTTGTGTTCTAAATCATTTGTTTCACTATAATTCTGGCATTGTCGATCTCCCTGTGCAGGGAAGTGTATCTCTATTTCTATCTCTGTCTTTATACATCATCTATCTATCTGTCTAACCAGCCTCATCTCACACTGAAGTGTTGCCTAATAACCTGTTATTTCATTAATCATAACTGTCATAAGATATTGACCCTAAGCTTGACAGAGAAATTCTATTCAGGGTTCAATTTTATTTCCAGGAAGGGAGTAAATTTGCATACCATACTCTTGCTTGTGAATATAATTAAACATGTCTAGAAAGAGTATTGTGCAACCTACTGTGTTCATAATTGCCTAATTGTGCTTGCATGTATCCAATTATCAGCCTGATTGGCCACTTACTCTATCAACAGTCAAAAGTTTTAGCTGCATGTGCAATTACCTGTATGCTTCATTCAGGATTCTCAGTTGTTTCTTCATTCATGTTTCTTGAAACTGTGGCTTCAAATAAGGAAGTAGAGCAAGCTGCTAGAAACAAGTCAATAGTAAGAAGATAAAACGAAATCTGGAATTTAGTTGGTTAGCTTTTGTATACCATGATTAAATTAACTTGCTTTGATAATTTTTATTATACTAATAATATTCTTGTATGACAGATATTTTAAACCAATCTTCCTCACACAAGCTCAAGAAAGATTAGTAGGGGAAGTTAAATACAAACACTGATTTTTTTTTTTTTTTTGGTTACTAATGTAAGGAATTAAATTACTGTGTATTTAGCATGTTAAGTTGTGGTATGGTTTTGGACATCTTAATGGAACAGGGTAGAAAATAGTCTAGGATATACCAATGAACTGAAGAAAGTTGAAAATGCAAATAGTTAAATCTAGATGTGATCCTGTATTGGAATAGAAATGAGTAGGACAGATACAATAGTGGGAGGAATTTTATATTTGTAGTGTAAACAGTCATGGGATTAATGAAGAAAAATTGCAGTATTTTTTAAATTGAGATTAATTACACAAACCTAAAAGCTGCCATTTTAACTGTTTTGAACTACTGATGCATTGCATGCATTCACACTGTCATACAATCATTATGATCATCCACCTCCAGAACTTTTTCATCTTCCTGAATCAATACCCTGTGATACATTAAACACTCATTTCTCCTACCCTCTTCCCTCTTTCCCAGCCCCTGGTAACCACTAATTTATTTTCTGTCTCTATGAATTTGACTACTTCAGATACATCATGTAAGTGGAATCAGCAGTATCTTTCCTTTTGTGACTGATTTATTTCATTTAATAGAATATCTTCAAGATTAAATCATGTTGTAGATAGTGTCAGACATTTCTTTTTAAGGCTGAATAGTATTCCATTGTAAGTGTATACAACATTTTGTTTATCCATTGTCTAATAATGGATGCTTGTACTGTTTCTCTCTTTTGACTATTGTCCATAATGCTACTATGAACAGGGTTGTACAAATATCTGTTTGAGTCTCTACTTTCAGTCCTTTTGAGTATATAAAAAGCAGAATTACTGGATCTTATGATAATTTTATGTTTAATCTTTTCAGGAACTACCATGCCATTTTCATAGCAGCTGCATCATTTTACATTCCTAATATCTCCACATCCTTACCAACACTCATTTTCTACGTGTTTGCTTATTTTTTATCATTATAATAGACATCCTAATGAGTATGAAGTATAGGTCGTGTTTTTTTTTTTTTTTTGAGGTTATAAAATAAATGGATTTTTTAAAATTTTATTTTATTTTTAAACTTTACAAATTGTATTAGTTTTGCCAAATATCAAAATGAATCCTCCACAGGTATACATGTGTTCCCCATCCTGAACCCTCCTCCCTCCTCCCTCCCCATACCATCCCTCTGGGTCGTCCCAGTGCACTAGCCCCAAGCATCCAATTTACATTTTCCTAATGGTTAGTGATGATGAGAATCTTACATGTGCTTATTGGCCATTGTATATCTTCTTTGGGAATATTTTTACTCAAATACGCTTTGCTCATTTTTTCATTTGGATTTTTAAATTTGGTTCCAAAACAATGTTTCTGACATCTAATTGTAGATAGGCTTTACTCAACCAAGGCCCTATCAAACTACTATCTATATAGGGTAAAGCCTGAGCAGATCAATTTTCCCATCAGGATCAGTTAGAAATATCAGACTAAAAAAGTGTGATGGCGTAAGTGAACTGTCAAGGCAACCAGACTAGAAAAACCAAGAGCCAAGGAGAGACGCATCACAGAGTGAGCTTATATTTTGTCAGCCACTTGCTCTCTAAGAGCCTCTGATTTTTCTTGGCAGGAAACATCCCAGGTGGAGGCAGGAAAGGCAAAGCTTTTGCCAATCACATGGCATTTTTTTGTAGTCAAATTTAAAGGTTATGTCTACCATGGGAGCCAAGACATGAGGAGCAAAGGGATTGGTGAGAAGAGAGGAAAAGAAAGTGAGTCCAATATTTGGTGGCAGCATCTGCTGGCAGGTAAATGAGCTAGGAAGTTCAATGAAAATCTGAAGAAGAATAGGTTTTTCTTTATCGTGATGTCAAGGAGGCAAAATATGGGGTTCAGAATTCACAAAAGGAAAGGCATTCTACTGAACACGTTAAGGTCTCTGCTGGGACACTCAAAAGGCTACATTTTAAGAGCAGGGCAAACCAGAGAAAAGTTGGAGACTTACAAAGGTGATAATTTAAATGGAGACATTTTAGATTTTTTTTATATAGAAAATCAAGAAAAGTGATTTATCATATTAACTTAAAGTAAAAAATATATCTTAATAAACAAAGGATATTTTTTGATGTATTTAAATACCAGTCATAATAGATCCTATAAAATTAAATTTCAAAGGAGTTATTTAACCTGCTTAACATTATTACAAAAAATAGACAAAAAACTTAAAGGTGAGATATCAAAAACTTTTGCCTGAAATGCAGAAAAGGGCAAGTGTTGATATCTACTACACACTTCTATTCTCCTGAATTTGAGAGCCTACACAGTAAAATAAGGAAAGATAAAAACAGAATATAAAACAAATAATAACTGGAATGAGAAATATAAAACTATAATTATTTATAAATATAGTATTATAGATAACACAAATGAATTAGTAAGAGAATACTTCAAGGTTATTAGACACATTATTCAAATAGAGAATTAATTATAGTGCTCTATATCAGTCACAAACAGTAAATTTAATTTCAAATATATCACTCATATCATAAAAATAAAAATTACTGATTTTCCAGTGAAAAGTATGAGGCATTTACTCTGAAACAAACTAACCACAAAACAACAAAAATACGACTAAAACTTTAACTGAGATTAAAAAAAAAAAAAAGCCTAAATACATGAAGGGAAATGCCCTGATCAGAGGTTAGAAGTCTGAATATTATAAAAATGCTATGTCCCACAGATATAGCTATAAATATGCAATGTGGTCAGTTAAAAGCCCTACATCATTTTTTTTTTCAAATTAGTAACTTATTATAAAATGTAGATGGCAATCTAAAGAACTGAAAACAGCCAACACAAACTTATAGAGAAACAAAGCTGGAGAATTTAAGGTTCCCAGAAATCAAGATGTATCATAAAGATATACTATAATTAAGACAGTATCATATTAGTATATAAAAAACTAGTAGACCAAGGAACAAGAGAAATAAAAATAAAAGAACCCAGGTCCATACAGATAACAGGTATTTGCTTCATACCAGTGTTACTTGCTTGATGACACTGATTATGTATGGATAAGGATGGTCTTTCAATAAATGATGCTTGGGCATCAGAAATTCCCTATGGGAACAAAAAGTGAATTATTTCCCCTACCACCCACCATAGATAAAAATCAGTGCCAGATGGATTGCAGATCTAAATATAAATGGTAAAACAATTAAGTGTTTTACAGAAAAAGGATAATATGTTTTGGGAGAGAACAAAGATTTCTTAAATGGCACTCAAAAAGGATGAACTGTATTAAAAACATTGATCAAGTGAACTCCACTAAAACTAAGAACTTAGGTTCATAAAAGAAAACACTAAAAGCATTGAGATGCAAGCCACAAAGTGGGAGTGGATGTTTTCAATATGTCACAACAGATTAATATCCAGTATTTAAAGAACTTTTACAAATCTACAGACTTGTACAAACTGTCAAGATTACAAACTGTTAAAACAGAAATTGTCAAAAGCTTTAACAGATACTTCTCAAAAGAAGATATTCAAATGACTACTAAATATATGAAAATATGTTCAACCTTAGATATGAGAAAAATATATGTCAAAACCAGAGTGCAATACCCATAAGAATTGCTAAACATGAAAGAGACAGATATTATTAAGTGTTGCTGAGACTGTGGAACAACTGAGATTGCCAGTCACTGACATAAGTGATGTAATTTGTAAAGCATTTTCTGAAACTATTAAGTAATATCTTCAAAAGCTGATTAGAGAAACAGCTTGTAAACAGACATAATTGTAAACTGACTCCTAAGAATATCTAACAAAAATATACACATAATTCACACACACACACACACACACACAAAACCAAAAAATGTTTATAAACAACCCCAATTGTAATAACTACCCATTGTTAGTCAACAGTAGAATTGATGGATACACTGTGGTATATTCACACAAGCTAATGCTATAGATCAACCAGAAAATAAAACTGTAACCAGAAGTAGCAATGAATATATCTATTAAATGTAACAGTGAAAAAAGTAGACACAAAGAAATATACTCTATGATTGCGTATATATGTTTCAAAAGCAGACACAATTAAGGCATGGTGTTAAAATACAGAATAATGGTTGTCTTGAGAAGGAATAATAATGGAAAGGAATATGAGGGGGACTTGTATAGTGCTGAAATGTTCCATGGATTCATCTGGTGATGGCTACAAGATTATCTTTGCTTTGTGTGAATTTGTTATGATTTGAGCTTGTTTATCAGTTATGCAATATTTCAGTTCAGTTCAGTCACTCAGTAGTATCCAACTCTTTGGAACTCCATGGACTGCAGCACACCAGGCCTCCATGTCCATCACCAACTCCTGGTGTCTACCCAAACTCATGTCCATTGAGTCGGGGATGCCATCCAACCATCTCACCCTCTGTTGTCCCCTTCTCCTCCCACCTTCAATCTTTCCCGGCATCAGGGTCTTTTCAAATGAGTCAGCTCTTCGCATCATGTGGCCAAAGTATTGGAGTTTCAGCTTCAACATGAGTCCTTCCAATGAATATTCAGGACTGATTTCCTTTAGGATGGACTGGTTGGATCTCCTTGCAGTCCAAGGGACTCTCAAGAGTCTTCTCCAATACCACAGTTCAAAAGCATCAATTCTTCAATGCTCAGCTTTCTTTATATAAAGATCATAAGGATATATATAGAAAGAAAGTGAAAGAAACGTGAAGTCGCTCAGTTGTGAAGTTGCTCAGTTGTGAAGTCGCTCAGTTGTGTCCGACTCTTTGCGACCCCATGGACTGTAGCCTCTGTCCATGGACTGTAGCCTTCGTCCATGGTATTTTCCAGGCAAGAGTACTGGAGTGAGTTGCCATTTCCTTCTCCAGAGGATTTTCCCAACCCAGGGATAGAACCTGGGTCTCCCACATTGTAGGCAGACACTTTACCATTTGAGCCACCAGGGAAGTCCATGAGGAGATATATATATATATATATATAATTCTTGAAAATTAACCTTTCACAAATAGATTATAATAACTGGTATAAATCATATTATACCCACATGTTTACAAATTAAAATGACTATCTCTTCCAAAGACATACTATTCAATACTGATATCTAAAAACATATTTACAATTAGGATGCTGTTTGACCAACTCTGATAATCTTAGTTGGATGTTCTAAACACACGGAGTGCTCTATTTGTGGAGAGCATTAGAGTAGGAAATTTATACACTTTGCTACTGGTTTGATCTCTTTGTAGTCGAAGGGACTCTCAAGAGTCTTCCCTAGCACCACAGTTCAAAAGCAACAATTCTTTGGCGCTCAGCTTTCTTTATAGCCCAACTCTCATATCCATGTACAACTAATGGGAAAAACATACCTTTGAATATATGGACCTTTGTTGGCAAAGTAATGTCTCTGCTTTTTAATATGCTGTCTAGGTTGGTCATAAGTTTCCTTCCAAGGAGTAAGCATCTTTTAATTTCATGGCTGCAGTCACCATCTGCAGTGATTTTAGAGCCCCCAAAAATAAAGTCTGTCTCTGTTTCCACTGTTTCCCCATCTATTTCCCATTAAGGGATGGGACCAGATGCCATGATCTTCGTTTTCTGAATGTTGAGCTTTAAGCCAACTTTTTCACTCTCCTCTTTCACTTTCATCAAGAGGCCTTTTAGTTCCTCTTTATTTTCTGCCATAAGGGTGGTGTCATCTGCATATCTGAGGTTATTGGTATTTCTCCCAGCAATCTTGATTCCAGCTGTGCTTCTTCCAGCCCAGTGTTTCTCATGATGTACTCTGCATAGAAGTTAAATAAACAGGGTGACAATATACAGCCTTGATGCACTCCTTTTCCTATTTGGAACCATTCTGTTGTTTCATGTCAGTTCTAACTGTTGCTTCCTGACCTGCATACAGATTTCTCAAGAGGCAGATCAGATGGTCTGGTATTCCCATCTCCTTCAGAATTTTCCACACTTTATTGTGATCCATACAGTCAAAGGCTTTTGCATAGTCAACAAAGCAGAAATAGATGTTTTTCTGGAACTCTCTTGCTTTTTTGATGATCCAGCGTATGTTGGCAACTTGATCTCTGGTTCCTCTGCCTTTTCTAAAACCAGCTTAAACATTTGGAAGTTCACATTTCACGTTTGTTGAAGCCTGGCTTGAAGAATTTTGAGCATTATTTTACTAGCATGTGAGATGAGTGCAATTGTGTGGTAGTATGAGCATTCTTTGGCATTGCCTTTCTTTTGGATTGGAATGAAAACTGACCTTTTCCAGTCCTGTGGCCACTGCTGAGTTTTCCAAATTTGCTGGCATACTGAGTGCAGCACTTTCACAGCATCATCTTTCAGGATTTGGAATAGCTCAACTGGAATTCCATCACCTCCACTAGCTTTGTTCATAGTGATGCTTCCTAAGGCCCACTTGACTTCACATTCCAGGATGTCTGGCTCTAAGTGAGTGATCACACCATCGTGATTATCTGGGTTATGAAGATCTTTCCTCTGCTATTCTTTGGAACTCTGCATTCAAATGGGTATATCTTTCCTTTTCTCCTTGCTTTTTGCTTCTCTTCTTTACACAGCTATTTGTAAGGCCTCTTCAGACAGCCATTTTGCTTTTTTACATTTCTTTATTTGAGAATGGTCTTGATCCCTGTCTCCTGTGCAATGTCACAAACCTCTGTCCATAGTTCATCAGGCGCTCTGTCTATCAGATCTAGTCCTTTAAATCTATTTCTCACTTCCACTGTATAATTGTAAGTGATTTGATTTAGATAAAACCTGAATGGCTTTGTGGTTTTACCTACTTTCTTCAATTTTAGTCTGAATTTGGCAATAAGGAGTTCATGATCTGAGCCACAGTCAGCTCCCGATCTTGGTTTTTGCTGACTGTATAGAGCTTCTCCATCTTTGGCTGCAAAGAATATAATCAATCTGATTTCGGGGTTGACCATCTAATGATGTCCATGTGTAGAATCTTCTCTTGTGTTGTTGGAAGAGGGTATTTGTTATGACCAGTGCATTCTCTTAGCAAAACTCTATTAGCCTTTGCCCTGCTTCATTCTGTACTCCAAGGCCAAATTTAATTTGTCTGTTATTCCAGGTGTTTCTTGAGTTCCAACTTTTGCATTCCAGTCCTGTATAATGAAAGAGACTTCTTTTTTGGGTGTTCTAAAAGGTCCTGTAGATCTTCATAGAACCATTCAACTTAAGCTTTCAGCATTACTGGTAATAAACTATAAATTAAAAAGGAAGAAAGTATACTTTTATTCTCCCTCTTTCTCCCTTCTGCTACTTCGAATGTGAAGGTGGTGGGGAAGTAGCTGTTCTAAGCTATCAGCCTTGAGAGGACATTCTCAGGAGGGCAGAGAGAGAGAGAGTGAAGGGGAGGCCAGGTCCCAGGTAAAATGGTACTACTACACCAGCCCTCAACCGACAACTGGGCCTCTATTACATGAAGTGTCTTTCATCTTCTTGCCAAGTAAGAAATGATTATTTCTTGAGCCCTGAACAATATGATGAAATCATTGTCCATCCTGCCAGGGAATTTAGACTGGATACTTCATCTTCACGATTGAAACAAATAACAGGAATTTAAGAGTTAAACATTCTACTAACTCCCTCCTGAATTTCTCCACTATTTCCATTAGAGATAAAAATCTCACAAACAGATTAATGGAAAAGATATAGGTTTAATTATTTTCCCATGCACATTAACAAAAGCAGTAAAATGTGTTTTATTTACTGGGGCTGTTCTATACCATCACAATTCTTTAGAGGACTATCCTCATCAGCATTCTTTGCCTGAGAAGAGTGATGACTTTTCTGCTGAATTTAAGGTAATTCCACTGCTCAGCTTTAGTGAACACCCCTTAGCACATTAATGAATAATATTTGTGCATTAGCAAACATGCTCCAGAGACAAAATCAAATCAAATGGGCTTGGATGTTCATAAATTCTGACACTTCTAAGCTCTCAGTGAGACACTGTTTTATAATGAATTGCACAGGTTACATGCATTCCGCCAGGAGACTTAAGGCTTTACTGGGCTTGAATAAAGTGAAATTTAGTTAAGGATAAAACAGCGACAATAATTAAGGATTTTCACAAATCCTTAAGGATTTTAATTAAAATCTAACTTTCTAGTCATTCAGTGCTTTATGAAGTCACCTGAACTTTGGCAGCATTCTTCTATGAAGTGTGGTATAGACATAGATCACTTCATTTTTAAAAATGTCTCCTAGCCATTCCTTAACATTATTGGAGAGCTGGGATGATGACAGCAGAGCTGCCACAAGGGTAACTTTGAGATTAAGTGAATCTTATGATGAGTAGATTGCAATGGTTACTGCTTCTTAAGAGCAGATAAAATTTTTTAAAAAATGAACAATAATTGAATGTAGGTCTTGGTACATCAATTGTCTTGATTTCTTTGTGTATATCATCCTTCCTGTTAACGTTCAGTTCAGTTCAGTTGCTCAGTCATGTCCACCTCTGCGAGCCCAAGGACTGCAGCATGCCAGGCTTCCTTGTCCATCACCAACTCCTAGAGCTTGCTCAAACTCATGTTCATCAAGTTGGTGATGCAGTTAACATTGATCTCATGTTTTCAAAACCTTCTGTTAATTCTCTTTCCTGCTCCAGTCTTAACATCTTCCCTTTCCACCCAAACCTTTTGCATGAGATTGTTTATATTTGCCATCTACTTTTTCACACTTGCCATTCCTATATTTTTTAAATTAATTAATTTAAAAAAATTTGGCTGCACTAGATCTTCCTTAGTGCACACAGCTTTTCTCTAGTTGTGAAGAGTGGGGGCTACTCTTCACTGCAGGGTGTAGGCTTCTCATTGTGGTGGCTTCTCTTGCAGAGCATAGGCTTTAGGCACAAGGGCTTCAGAAGTTGCAGCACGCAGGCTCAATGGTTGTGGCCCACAGTCTTACTTGCTCCAAGGCATGGGGAATCTTCCAGACCAGGGATCGAACCCATGTTCCCTGCATTAGCAAGCAGACTCATCACTGAGTCATCAGGGAAGTCCTATTTTTTTTAAAAAATAGTTAATATTTATTGAAGTATGCTGGATTTAGAGTGTGTGTTAGTTTCTGCTATATGGCAAAGTGAATCAGTTATACCTATACATATATCCACTCTTTTTTTAGAGTCTTCTCCCATATAGGTCATTACAGAGTATGCAGTAGCATTTCCTATGCTATACAGTAGGTCCTAACGGAGAAGGCAGTGGCACCCCACTCCAGTACTCTTGCCTGGAAAATCCCATGGGCGGAGGATCCTGGCAGGCTGCAGTCCAGGGAGTTGCTAAGAGTCTGACATGACTGAATGACTTCACTTTCACTTTTCACTTTCCTGCATTGGAGAAGGACATGACAACCCACTCTGGTGTTCTTGCCTGGAGAATCCCAGGGACAAGGGAGCCTGGTGGGCTGCCGTCTATGGGATCTCACAGAGTCAGACACCACTGAAGCGACTTAGCAGTAGCAGTAGCACAGTAGGTCCTAAACAGTTATCTATTTTATATATAGTAGTGTGTATATCGGAGAAGGCAATGGCACCCCACTCCAGTACTCTTGCCTGGAAAATCCCATGGATTGAGGAATCTGGTAGGCTGCAGTCCATGGGGTCCCTAAAAGTCAGACATGACTGAGCGACTTCACTTTCACTTTTCACTTTCCTGCATTGGAGAAGGAAATGGTGACCCACTCCAGTGTTCTTGCCTGGAGAATCCCAGGGATGGGGGAGCCTGGTGGGCTGCCGTCTATGGGGTGGCACAGAGTCGGACATGACTGAAGCAACTTAGCAGCAGCAGCAGCAGCAGTGTGTATAAGTCAAGCCCTATCTCCCAATTTATCCCTCTGCCTTCTTTCTCTTTTGTTAAACATAAACTTATTTTCTACATCTGTAATTCTATTTCTGTTTTGCAAATAAGTTCATTTGTACCATTTTTTTTTCAATTCAATATCATACACTATTTGTCTTTCTGTGACTGACTAATTTGCCATTCACATCTGAGTTATAAACTGGCCTACTGCCCTGCCAGTGGCTAAAAATTAAGCTTCCTAGAGTCTTTCCTAACCTCCTTGCTACTAAGCACAATAAACACTTTCAGGTCTGTTATACTCATGCCCTCAAATATATGACAATATGCATATTATTCCCAGGTAGCGCTAATGATAAAGAACCTGTCTACCAATGCAGGAGACGTAAGAGACTGTGGTTTGATCCGTGGGTTAGGAAGATACCCTGGAGGAGGGCATGGCAAGTCATTTTTAGTTGTATTTGTTTTCTGTGACACACAGAAAAGAGGATTACGTGAGGAACTTGAATTTGGACTCTGTGGCAAGAAAATAGATGAAGCCGTGAAAGTGGATGAACCCCTCCCAGGGACTTTAACAGAATGCAACCACAAAAGGGGCTGAACCTGTGTCTTCTGAGTCTCCTGCATTGAAGGTAGATTCTTTACTGCTGAGTCACTGGGGAATCCCCCATCTCACCATATCGTCCCCAAATTTTCTACTTTCTAAGTAGTTCTTGAAAATATCTACTTATTTTTTTATCTCTATTGCTCTACTTCAGTACAATTTACCACTTCATCTTTTCTAACGTCATAATAACCTATTATGGTAAGAACTAATTTTAAAAAATATTCTGGAAGCCATACAGGGTACGGCTTCTCTTCTTCCATAGATGCTTCTCTCCACTTCTTTCCTCACTAGAAAGCCAGAGTAATTGTTTTACAACTAAATTTGACCATATGACTCCTATTATTGAAATCATTCATTAAATTATCTTGGCCTTTAAGATCACTTAGAAGTTTAAATCCCTTAGTCCATTCATTTCTCAGAATTATTTTGTCTGTCACTGTTCCATGTTTTAAGAACATTATATTTGAATGTGTTCAATTAGTGGCTTCATTCAGTTGTTTACCATTTTCTTATTGCTTACTGTCTGACACCCTTTACGCTCCACCTTCCCTGCTGACACCTGAATGCACTGAATTTCTGACCCTTTGATGAGTCTGTACCTTCGGCATAGTTTACATAGGCTTTTCTGATTTTGCTCCTGCTTACTCCTAGGCCTCTATTGCTGCACTCTGCATACCTTATATTCAAGCCAAAACTGCATTTCCTTTCAAAAGTGTGCATTGCTTCACAATACTATGCTTTTGCATATGCTGATTCTTCTGTCTTGAATGTATCCTTATTCCCCTTCATGCTGCTGCTTCTAAGTCACTTCAGTCGTGTCCGACTCTGTGCGACCCCAGAGACGGCAGCCCACTAGGCTTCCCTGTCCCTGGGATTCTCCAGGCAAGAACACTGGAGTGGGTTGCCATTTCCTTCTCCAGTACATGAAAGTGAAAAGTGAAAGTGAAAGTGAATTCGCTCAGTCGTGTCTGACTCTTAGCGACCCCATAGACTGCAGCCTACCAGGCTCCTCCCACCATGGGATTTTCCAGGCAAGAGTACTGGAGTGGAGTGCCATTGCCTTCTCCAATTCCCCTTCATACTTAATGACTATCCACTTGTTTCAGTACGTAGCTCAAATGACAGGCTACTAGAAACATTCTCTTTCTTCCTCAGATATAAATGATCACTTTTTCCTTTGTTCCACCACTGTACCATCAGCATACTTCTAAATTAATCCCAAAACAATTATCATGATTTTTGAAAATATATCTGTTTACCTTTATAAGCTAAAAGTTTCTTGAATTTCTTATATTTTCAGAGCCTAGCATAATGCCATACAGACAGTGGGTGTTCAATAAGGGTTTTTGACCATATAACATATAAACAGATCATTTCACAATACTTTTTTTTTTTTTAACTAAAATCTTATTATCCTGAGCCCTATTTACTGGTCACTTCCTTAAGCTAAAACTTGTAATCCCTGGAGCTTTAGAAGAAATATTAGGAATGGAATAGGAATCAATGTATAGTGGATTTATGACAGCCACAGCACTCCTGGTAGGAACTCTAAGTATGAGGATGAATGCCACTCAATTAAATAACTCTTTAAAACTTGAGCTTCTCCAGCAGGAATGAGTAATTATTTAAAACTCTTCAAAATGTGGGCCATAGACTAATTTAGTAAGTCAGAATTTTACAAGTTAATTGGATTCAGTGCTAGAAAGAAAGTCTTAGGCCTTTTCCTAACAGCTGTTAGCTAATGGAGGAGTCATATGGACATCATTTGCATTGCCGAAATGGTGTCTCTTGTTGAATTGAATGGTAGCCAATTTTATGACCTCCAGACACTTTACATTTTTCTCCCCATGGGAAACATTCTACATACCAAAATAAACTCCCTACATTCCACGTCTGACTGCTAATCAGGAAAAGTGTAGATTTACAATAATTGTTTAAATAATTGTTTAATTAGTTACCTGCTAGGTGTGATTTAGTTTGAGCTTACATTTACTTGAGAAATAGTATTCTATGCAGTTTCTCTTTGGCTTTCTGAAAAAACAGAAGACTCAGTAAATTGAAAATGTTCTACAGGTGATGGTTTCCATGTGACTGGTGAACATTTAGTGGTGCTTCTCAGGTATATAGAACACAGGATTCAGTTTGGACAATAAAAAATAAATAAATAAATACAGTCCTTCTTCCTAAATGTATATGAAACCTACTTGCTTTACTCTGTCTCTGCTGCCCTCTACTCTGCCCAGGCTAATTTAATTTCTTGCTTGTACAGCTGCCATAACTTGCTAACTGGTCTCACCAATTCCTGTTCTCCTGAAATCTATTATCTAATAATCACAATGTCCTCCTTCAGACACTTTAATGGTTCTAAAGATAAAGGGCACCGTTTTCCTCTTGAACTCACAGATCTTGTAGGATCTGGCTTCTGCCATCCTCTCAAGCCTCACTGTGGTGTCCTCCATTTCCTCTGCCAGAAGTTTGGCCACATTGGCCTTTTTCAGACCAATATCTTTTCCAAGTCCTTTTCCATTTCAGGGCTTACACCTTTGCTCATCTCTTTGCTTAGAATCTTCTCCTCACTCCATCCCTACTGCTGCTGCTGCTGCTGCTAAGTCGCTTCAGTCGTGTCCGACTCTGTGCGACCCCATAGACAGCAGCCCACCAGGCTCCCCAGTCCCTGGGATTCTCCAGGCAAGAACAATGGAGTGGGTTGACATTTCCTTCTCCAATGCATGAAAGTGAAAAGTGAAAGTGAAGTCGCTCAGTTGTGTCCGACTCTACTAGCTTGGCCAATTCCTGGTTATTTTCCAAGCTTCAGCTTGACTCAATTGTTCAGAGAGCTCTTTCCTATCTCCACACAGAAAGCAAGGCCACCCTGGTATTTGCTTAAATAATGGACCCTGCAACAAACCAGATAACTAGAAAGAAGTTAGTGATGTTTGACAGAAAACAACAAAATTCTGTGAAGCAATTATCCTTCAATTAAAAAATAAATAATTTTTTTTAAAAAGAAAAAAAAAATTCAAACAACAACAACAACAAAAACATTTATATGAGGGTCATCCAAACAAAGCCCTTTTAAAAAAAACTCCAACCTCTGGAAATTAATTGAAACACATAAGCAAAAATTGTTGAACACCTGAAACTCACTCATTGACATATCACTTTCATTTTCATAATTTGAGATAGAATTTTTTCTAAACTATATTTCTGTGTCTTAAATCACACTGAATAAAATGAGTTGCCTTGATGCTCCACTATGAACTGCTCTAAGAAAGAAAGTGAAAGTGAAGTTGCTCAGTCGTGTCCGACTCTTTGCCACGCCATGGACTGTAGCCTACGAGGCTCCTCTGTCCATGGAATTTTCCAGGCAAGAATACTGGAGTGGGTTGCCATTTCCTTCTCCAGGAGATCTTCCTGACTCAGGAATCGAACCGGGGCCTGTCACATTGCAGGCAGACGCTTTACCGTCTGAGCCACCAGGAAGCCATGAACTGCTCTATGAGATCGTAATAATTGATAGGATTTCTTAGGAAGCCTGAAAAACTTACACCTTTCTTTCCTAACAGGATCCTAAACAACTGAGTAAGAGAACAGAAATATGAAAGAAGAAGCAAAATATCAACCTTATGACATCATTGCTATAGTCATGTTGTGTGACAGTCTACTGAACCTGTTGCCTGAATCACAGGGACAGGCACACAAATTAACTCTCCTGACTCATATTTTCTCTAGTGCTTCAATGCTCCCAAGGAAGACCCACTTTCTGAGGAAAAAAGGCAGAGCTGAGCCCAACATGAGAATTTATTCCTTCCCAATTCACTAAGAGGTGACTGTTAAGAGAGAGTTCTCCATGGGTTTTTCATGTCCCTGCATGGTCAGGGCCTTCTCAGTGAAAGACATGTTTGAACAGTGAAGAGCCTTGGAAGTTAGGGGTGGTGTGTTCCTCCAGTGGGCTTTAAAGACATACATTCCAGGGTAATAATTACGACACCCTCTTTCCCCTTCCCAGAGATGGTTGCTTCCACTCACCAGAGCCAAGCAGGGTAGATGTTTTGGCAGTCCATACAAGTTCAGAATCTCCTAATGTCAGGAGCCCTCACCTGAGATGCGTAGGTCACCCTGGTTTTTACCACACTGCCCTTTGAGAACTGGGTTGTGGGGAACCAAGGTCAGGTGCTGCTCTGCTCTTCTTTCTGTAATGAATGACCTGACTCTCTGATCCAGGGATCTTGTATCATTTTATCACATTTGCTAACTTAACAATAAATTATTACAATTTCCCAAAGGCAGAGAGCTAAAAAAGAGAGACATGCAGTGTACACTGGGGTAACTCTTCTTTCTGGAAATTAGGAACAGGGAAAAAGTGTTTCATCTTCTGAGAATGATGGTGGTGATACAGGTAATGATAAGGACATCAGCATCAGCACAGTATTTACCCTTTATTAAATGCTTGCTATGATCTCTGTACAAAGAACTTTGCAATTGTTACCTCTCTTAACCCTTTAGCAATTTCTTTCTAGAAGAACTTTTATTATCCTCATTTTATAGAAGAAGAAAGTAAAGTTTGGAAAGGTTAAGAAATGCTGCATGACATGGTAATATATGTAGAAAACAGAATGAAGGCCCAGGTCTGTCTGACAAAGAATCCTCGTCTTTTTCTACTAAATAACAGTGAAAACTCCATGAGGAATGAGATTGTGTCAGTCTTAGTTACCACTAAATTACCATAGTCCCAGACCCTCAAAGTGTACTAGGGAGAAATATATATATATATATATATATATATATATATGAATATATATTCCATTGTTAAGCTATCACATCTCTATGATTTCAATATGCCTACCTCTGCTAGCCCCTGTATCACTTAAATGTGAAAAAATCAACCATGAGCTAGTTTTAATCCTATCAAAATAAGTGTAAATGATGAGACTCAGAGGAATTCACTGGCTCTCAGGTTTATATTGAAACATTAATGGTGGCAAAGAAATGAGGTTAAGTAAGGGATTATGTTTTTATCACTTCCTCAGAAATTCCCTGCAGAGAGCGATTACAGCTTGAATGCAACAAACTGTTCAAATCAAGCCACTCTCACTTTGCAGAACTTCTTAAGGAACAACAATTCTCATTCATTTCCATTTCAGAACACAAAGAATTTACAGCAAGTAAAATTTGACAGATTCCATATTGAAGTGATTAGATATTCATATGTTGTAATATCCAGTGGCAAGTGCTGCTGACACTGTTACACTTCTTTATTTTGCATTACTTTAAATAAAAAGTTACAAGGGAAAAAAAAAAAAGGTGGGAGTAGGGAGAGGATTTTACCTCTTCCTTTCTCTGAGACTGGCCTAGGTGAACTCTGCTTGTCTACATGGCACAAGCATGTTGACAGCAAAACATGATCCATCCTTGGCCTTACTAAACATCTGATTTCTGACTTTATGAAACTCAAGTCTTACAGCATGGATTGCAGGATCTTAGTTCCCAGATCAGGGATTGAAACTGGGTCAGAGCAATGAAAGTGCCAAGTCCTAACCACTGGATCATCAAGGAGGTCCCTCAAGTCTTATTTAAGGGCAATATATATATGTATATATATATATATTTTTTTTTTTTTTTCACAAAGTTTCTGTAGATCAGGAATCTTGCTGCTTACTAGGGTCCTTTGGCTCAGGGTCTCTCACAAGACTGCAATCAAGGAACCAGCTGGTTCGGTGGCATTTTTAAGACTATTCCTGGAGGAGAATATGCTTCCAAAACCTCTCTTATGTCTTTATTATTAGTAGAATCAGTTCTTCATTGGTTCATGGGCTAATAGCTTCAGTTCCTTGCTTATGGGGGCCTCTCCATAGCGCTCATCACTTGACAGCTTGTTTTCGTCAGATCATGTGAATGAGAGAATGAGAGAAGGTGCCCAAAGAGGAAGCCACAGTCTTGGTATAACCTGTCTCAGTCTGTATAAGCTGCTATAACAAAATACCATAGACTCGGTGACTTAAGCAACACTTATTTCTCATAGTTCTGGAAGCTGGAAAGTCTAAGGTCAAGGCACTAGCAGATTTGTTATCTGGTGAGATCATGCTTGTTAGAAACAAGTCTCTGGGGTCAGCCCACACTCAAAGGGATGGGATTGATGACACAGTATGAACACAAGGAAGCAGAGACAGGTGGAAGCCATATCAGAAGCTGCCTGCCAAGGTGGTGAGAGCATTCCTTCCTGTTTCTGAAAAGACACCTGGCTGCAGCTGTAAAGCAGAAGACACCCTCGTGCCTGGTCGATCCTTCTGTGCTCCGCTGGACAGAGGCAGAGACTTTCACCACCTCTAGGCAGTTCTCACCTCTTCACCTTCATACTGAGCTCAGAGCACCTGATTTTACCACTGTTCTTTCCTCTTGGGCTATCTATCTTGGTTCCCTGAAAAATAATTTCTAAGAAGGATAAATGAAATTATAATGAGTGCACAAAAAAAGTCTTATATTCATTTGAACTAAATTATCCTCTCATAATTTCTGAGTTACTTTAGAGGCTTAAGAATATTTGATGATTAGCCAAGAGTGCTTGCTGCAAGTTGTAATATTTTTATGGTTCTATTTGATGGCAATTAACCCTCAGAAAAGCTATACATTGTTACTGTGTATGTGTGTGTGTGTGTGTATATATATATATATATATATATGCTACTGCTAAGTCACTTCAGTCGTGTCCAACTCTGTGCAACCCCATGGACTGCAGCCTACCAGGCTTCTCTGTCCATGGGATTTTCCAGGCAAGAACACTGGAGTGGGTTGCCATTTCCTTCTCCAATGCATGAAAGTGTAAAGTGAAAGTGAAGTCGCTCAGTCGTGTCTGACTCTTAGCGACCCCACGGACTGCAGCCTACCAGGCTCCTCCATCCATGGGATTTTCCAGGCAACAGTACTGGAGTGGAGTGCCATTGCCTTCTCCCATATATACATGTTATATATACAATATATGTATTATATATAATAAACATGTGACAATGTTCTAAATGAAATTATACCAGAAATTTTCCAAATTGAAGATCTCTAACTTGGTCCTTTACTGTAAAATGGAAGTTTAAGTCTGATTTTATTTCACACACTTCATTTTTTTAGACTACACATTTTATAATGATTGCTAGTATACATATATATTTAGGACCAGTTCATGATTTTTTTTAACTTTATTTTTCTTTTATGTACTCAGTTATGAAGCTGTCTTTTACCCAATAGAAATAACAAAAGTGAAATAGAACAAATACATAAAAAGTACCCTTAGTAGAGAACTATATTTTAGTTTTGTTGTTCAAGTTTACTTTTTCATTTGCTTGTTTGCTTTTAAATGAATGCACATAATACCTTATGAAATCTGAAAATAGATAATTTGGGGAATCCATTTGTTTTCATTTTGAATAAACTACCAAAAGCTAGAGGTGTACCCTAAACATATTGAAGTTTTGGTAAGAAATTCTAAATTGACATAGGCCTCTAGTCTATGTGCAATAAAGGAAAAAAATCTGTCAGTCAACTTGCATCTCTAGTCATGAGACTAGAGCATAAGTTATCACAAGAGTCTAGGAGACAGTCTTTGGAGTCAAATTGACTCCACAGCCGCTGACCTCTCTTTGCAGAGGAAAAGAGGATAAAATTCAGAGTTATTATTCAGTACGCTTGGGGCATCTAAATGGCTATGTAACCAATTATTTTTATTTTCAGCAATTTCTGGGCTCTTCTCTAGACATAGAATAGTTCTAAAATATTTAAGATTTAGTTAGTAAAGAAACAGTCTTTTCTCTGAATGTTAATGACTTTAATAGAAAGTGAGGTTTTGTGTCCATCTTAATAGCATTTATTATCAGAGACTAACCTGATAATACAGATAAAATGCTTACAACAGTATATTAAGAAAGGATAAGACATTTTCAATGCACTTATTCTATATAAACTAACCATGTATTCTATACAATTTACTATGTTTGACATTGGGAAAAGAAAGATAAATATCTACTCTTAAGAATTTCATAACCCAACTAGGGAAAAATACACACATATAACTCTGTTACAAGAGAACTTTATTTTCCTGGAAAAAGCCATGCGTAAAAATCTTACTTCCACGAATTTCAAATTCAGACTTATAAAAAATATGACTAAGCAATACTCTTGGTCTTGAGCAATTTTTCATTAAAGTATGTGATTCTATTTGGTGATTTTAACTGAATATATCTATTTTACATATTAGATTTAAACAGATAAGTAGAGGAAAAATATGAGAAAAGCAAGTAAACTATATTTGCTTCCATAATCAAGGGGACTTGTAGCAGTTGTCTTAGAGGTAGAAAGCTCTTATTTCAGAAAATATCTTACTAAGCTGCTTTGATTGAAGGAGTGAGACTCCTTCAACCTGATCTAAATGGGAGAGTTTTATACCAAATATTTAAATTGCTGCTATAAAATTAGACTTACAGGATGCCCAATTATGTGTCTAGTGACAATCCAGGAAGCAATAGCTTCTGTAATAATTGGCCCAAAATGGCCAAGATTTGATTACTCTCCCTCAGCTTCTCTAATTTTTTCTCTACTCTCAACTTAGGATCAACCAGAAAGAAAACAAAAGCAAATATACATGACTAACCAATCACATAGGATTGCTCGCTTCTAGCTATCCCACCTACATTGTCCTCAGGACAACAAGCCCCTAATCAGAGCATGCTTTGATTAGAGGGTTAACTTTTTCACCACAAAGTTTTCCCAGCCCTAGGCCTGCCTTTGAGGTTCTGCAAAAATATAGGTGAAGATGCTGACTCCCTTGCTATATAGCAAGCTCTGAATAAATAGCCTTTCCTTTGTTCATTTGGTTGGTCTTCATGTATTTCCCCAAGTGTAAGATTTTGTTTAAAGAATGAATTGAGATTTGAGCCCTCACCCCACCAAAAGTATTAGGAGTCATTATGTAATCTAGTGTTTTTGTCATATAGATGGGAAACTTGATTTTGAAAAACATAATTAACTTGCCTTCAATCTGTGACTCTCAACCTCCCATTCATTAGGGAACCAACTGGGAATTTTGAAAACATCTTAAGCCTAGGCCCCACACTCGGAGAAACTGAGGTGAAGCTAAGCAAAAAGGTGTATTTTAAAACTTTCTAGAAAGTCCTAATGAGATTTAAGGGTCTGGAATCTCTGTCTTGGTGGTAAAATTCAGATACAAATACAGGAAACTGAACTCTTTCCTGTTTTCCACTAGCTTGTGGCAGTTAAACTCCTTCATCTCAACGTGAAATAAGAAGGGAAATCCAGAAAAATATAGTAACATCCCTCCTGGCTAGAATTCAAATACCAAGGAGCCCCACCTGTCTAACAAATATGACAAAGCAAAGCAAAAATGACCTGTGGGTAGTCAAAATAGTGTCGCTTAGTCAAAAAGGATTCCCTCAAGCCTTCACTCAGAAAATAGGTATTCTTATTTTACACACACTTCTGACAGGTTTGGAGATCTGATTTTCAGATTTACAGCCTCGATGAAAGAGGCGATGCTTCAAGCAGGTTGTTTGATTGTCCTGAGAAATGACACCCAAGAGGAATGGAGGAATTAGGAAACCTACAAAAGTCAGAAAACCTAGGACCTGCAAAACCACTGGGCTACACATCGCAGTTGGTCCTGTGGTCACAAAACAACCAGATAGCCTATTTTTGGAAGAAAAAAAAATCCCAACTTAAGTAATTGAAAATTATATTTGTTACAGTTTGGCTAAAGGCATCAACTCCCAATTATTCTGACAGCTGGATATTTCAAATGCAGCATTACTTAAGACTTTTGAACAACTGAGAGCTTTAAAAAATTTGGCAATACTGTGTTCAGTTTAGACTAAAAGAAATGAGAAAAACTGTTTCAGCTTTTGCTCCAAACCATGCTTACCCAGTGAGGTATATTTTGCAAAGACCAATACATCAGTTAAAGCTCTATTCTGAATATATCTTGGCAAAAGCCATTTTTCACAATGTTATTCCCTTAGAATTTTTTAAGGTGGGCTCTGGTGATCCATAGCCAGTGAAGGGAGTCCTTGGTTACAATATTTTCAAGAAATCCTCAGAGATAAACCAGAACTAAAGTCAATACTCTGTATGGACAAAGTGTCCTCTACTGAGCCTTGGGTTTCTGTCAGTTCTAATCTTTACAATTTGTAGCCTAAACTAATAAACCATTGCCCTTGACTATCCTGCTTGAAGGGTGTTCATCTGAATGACACAAAGGCAAATGGCAAACAATATATTCACTTAATATTTAATACTCCTTTCCTGCATATATGCTAGTGAACACCTAGCATATTGCTTATAATGGTGCTTGAAACGAGAATGCAGCTTCAGTGATAAAGGTAGCAAAAATATTCATTTTAATGGAGATCACAATAAATTTGAAACATTTTAAGCAATGTTTATTAGATTCCTCAAATCCAAATATGGAAAATATTAGTATATTAGATGTCACTTTTCATTCAAATATTTGTCATCATAAGATACCCCTAAATAGACTCCGTAATTTATAGCTACCCAAAGATAAGCATCAAATGTCACCCTTATAAGTCCATAGACTACTCCCAGGCTAAGCCAATTGGAATCAAATTAAAAGGTGTTAGTTATTTACATTTTAGTTACATTAAGTGATTGTCAAAGGGATAATTTAAAGTAGCATCTACTATCTGAGGAGCCTGGTTCTTGATTAAAAATGTGTATTTGATTTTTCAGGTCTGACATGGGTGACTACAAAGGCTGAAGCTGGGAGACCTCACTGGGAAAGCTGTGCTTCTCACACGAACTCAGTGCTTGACAATTCATCACCACTTCTGAAGAGAGGGGTCATCAAGGACATGAGGCTCTTACAGGTGTTTGCACCCCAGCCTAGATAACTTTCATTCTTCTGTCTCTGTCTGTGGCCATGGGCAGAGATCTTATTCAGGCATCTTTGCTGAGACTTCCATATGAGGGCAGAAGGAAAAGGAGGAAATCTTGAAGACAGTTTTCATCACTCTGACTCTGTATCCAGTACTTTTCCACTCTTAGCCCTCCTTCCTCTTTTTCCCAATCTAGACTCCGTAAAGTTGCTTGATAAATCTTGCCGGGAAACATTCAAGAGAGACCTCTGCCAGTGTGCTGTTCCCTGGGGAAAAATGGAAAAGGAGGGGTCAGTATTTTCTCTGGTTTTAGACTCTTACCCATACCATCTCAGTAAGTAATGAAATTGATTAACTCTTTCATCTTTGGCTTGTTGCTTTAAATGGCCGCTCCTGACACCTGGCAGCTCAGTGCTTTCTCTCCCAGCTCAGCTGAGTTCCTGACTCTACCCACATTGGTTTCAATACATATTTTCATCCAGTCCCCAAAGAGAGTTCATGACAACTTTTCTGCAATATTGATGTCTTGAGGACTTCTCACATTAGTGTACTTCATTTCTATAATTTTAGGGGAGCATGTTTTATCAAAACCCATCATGCTTCAAGACTGACTACTTAATCACTGAAATCTGGAACTTCTCCATCCTCCATTGGATGACCTATGTCTCTGTTTTATTAATTCCTCTACCACATACTGAGTATTCCAGTGTCATCCCTTAGCAAACCAAGACTCTCCACCCTCATACTCCGCCATCCTTGGCATCACCCAAACCCAGTCTCTTCTTTGCATGTTTAAATTATAACCAAAACATTCCTCTTTGATCTATGCTCTTCTCTCACTATATACTTGTTTCCACAGCTTGATATTAATGAGTCACACAGGATAGACTGGTGGAGAGTTTTATTTCAGGAGATGTTCAGCAATGCTTATAACCACTTGTGTTAGGCTTATAGCCACTTTATCTTCCTGTATGTTCTATAAGTGAATCCATACCCTCCTGGGAAAGCTTCCAGCATGATTTATACATAATGACTATTCTAGATTGCCAAAAAGCTATTGGATGCCAGGGAACTCATTCCCAGGGCTCTCACTCAGTCCATAATAGGGATACTAATCCATACAACTGGGAATCGAAAATTGACTATCTGGAAAAGCAAATGTGAAATACTGAGATGCAAGTGGTGATATTGGTAGTCAGGAGTCCTAGTGGTATTGGAGGCTAAGACCTGACTAAGAGTTCTTTGCATCAACAATTTCTTCTGATACATTTAGTTGAAAACCACAAAGAAAATCACACAGGCTCTTACAATAAAGGAAAATATCTTTGTGCTGTAAAACAACAGCCTACTTGCTTAAGTAGAAATATTTCCCAGAACAAAGGATGACAGAGAAAGGCTCTAAAGCTTCTTGGCTCTAGTTGTCTTTCTCCGATACTGAGGGTATATAGAAGGGGCATCACCATTCAAGGGTTGAGCCTTTTTTCTTGGGGTGAGTGAGCCACATAATAGATGTAGTATAGCAAGATCTTTTGAGAAAGGAACCAAGGTTTTGTTTCTTGTTTCTAACAGCATTTTTTGACTCAAGGAGGACTGCAGACCAGCCTAAACCAAAAAAGACATTATAATTTCCAAATAGATATTTTGGTATGCATGGAGAAAGAAAAAAATAAAAGTCACAAAGCACTTTTTATAGAAAGAGCTCAGTTTTAATAGAGTAAAGGATTTTTGGAATTCTCAAGATGTGACTTTGCATATTATGAGGAAATCCTAAAGGACTTAGAATTTTGAAATGATGCCATAAACCAGAGTGAGGAAGAAATTGTGATGGGCAAATTTCCCCCCTTCAAGAAAAGCAATGAGAATGCAAGAACATCTTAGAAATTCTTAGAGGAGAGGATTGGGATATAAGAATTAGAGAATTTAGAAATACATTTGGGAGTTATATTAATACCCCACTGTACACTCTGTGGTTAAAACCCTGTTGGGAATTTAAAAAAAAAAGAAAATGTGAGTACAAAATTAATTTATCTGTCATTGGTATAAATACTGCCTCATAAGTTAGTTTGAGTTCAATTATAGCAACAAAAGGCATGTTCCCAAAATATACATGACTCAGTGACAGTACATTTATTTATACTTAATATATAATTGAACTTCCCAGGTGGTTCAGTTGTGAAGAATTCATCTGCCAATGCAAGAGACACAGGAGATGCAGATTTCACCCCTGGGTCAGGAAGACACCTTGGAGGAGAAAATGGCAACTTAGTCAAATATTCTTGCCTGGGAAATCCCATGGACAGAGGAGCCTGGCAAGCTACGGTCCATGGGGTTGCAAAGAGTCAGACATAACTGAGGGACTGAGCAGGCGCGTGATATATAATTAGTTGTATGTTTGTATAACATGGTATCTATTTATGAAGTACAGAATACTAAAAATAAATATGGAAAATAGGCATAAATATAAGGATATAAAATAAAACATAAATTGAGGATAATGTATAAAATATAATTAATTATATATTATTAGGTAATATATATTGATATATGGCACTTCCCTTATATCTCAGTTGGTAAAGAATCTGTCTGCAAGGCAGGAGACCCGGGTTCAATTTCTGGGTTGGGAAGATCCCCTGGGGAAGGAAATGGCAACCTACTCCAGTATTCTTGCCTGGAGAACCCCATGGACAGAGGAGCCTGGCAGGCCACCGTCCATGGGGTCACAAAGAGTCGGACATGACTTAGAGACGAAACCATCATATTGATATATATTTAATCCTGTATTAAATATTATACTTTCATTCTGGGTGAGAGAAACAAAGGAATAATTCAGTAAAACTCATGTTAAATGCCAAGATGATATATTTTATGAAAGTTTTCCAAGGATAGCTACATGTATTGGTTTTCTACCGCTGCTGTACTAAATCACCATAAACTGAGTGCTTTAAAACAACACAGATTTATTATCAGAAGGTCAGAAGCCCTAAACTCAAGGTGTAAGCCAGGCCTCACCCCTTTGGAGTCTCCAGGGGAGAATGTCTCTTACTTTTCCCAGCTGGTAGAAGCTGCTGGCATCCCTTGGCTCCTGATCCCTTCTTTTATCTTCAAAGCCACAAGCTTAGCATGTTCATATCTTGTTACTCCCTGAGCTCTGCTTCCATTGTCACATCTCCTTTGAATCTGATTCTCCTGCCTCCTTAAATAAATTCATGATTATTTTGGGATCACCCACATAATCCATGATTATCTTCACACCTCAAAAATTTTAAAGTCTGAAAAACCCCTTTTGCCATGTGAAGTAGCATGTTCCTCTTTTGGGGATTACGGAGTAGACAACTTCGGGGTGCCGTTATTCTGGCTACCACAGAGCATGACATATAACCCTCATTAAATCAGAATCAAAGGTATAGATCGAGCATTTTACGACAATGGCTAATGTCCTCTCAGAGAACGTGAGCTTTCTTGGAACTCCAATTAATCATTTCTAGTCCAATTCTTATACCAGTTTCTGGTTCTTTTTATTTTTTAACAGAAATACAAGAAAAAAATAGCTAATTTGCTAACATAGGTTATCATTGGGAAACTATTTTCTGTCATTATAGATAAAAATATTATCCTCAGTAGACTTAATTAATGTGAAAAAAAAACACATAAAACAGAGAGTTTTATGACAGGATCAAGTCAATGATACACTACATCATTCATCACTCCCCCATTTGAAAGGAAAAAAAGGCAAAGTAATCCCCGAATTTCATTAAATACTTTTTTTCACTAAAATTAAACCATACTTAATACATCTCCATGTTTTCTCAACAAAAATTATTACTGTAAAGCATATATAACAAATATTTGCATGACAAGTTATTAGATAAAATGATGTTTTTTATTGAGGTATAGTTGATTTAAAATATTGTATTAGTATCAGGGTTCAAGTGTTCCTTTTTCTCCACATTCTATCCAACATTTGTTATTTGTGGTCTTTTTGATAGTAACTATTCTTACAGACATGAGGTGGTAACTCACTGTGGTTTTGATTTGTACTTTTCTGATGATTCACGATGTCTAGCACCTTTTAAGGTACCTATGGCCAGCTGTATGTCTTCTTTGGAAAAATGTCTACTTAGGTCTTCTGCTCATGTTTTTAATCAGGTTGATTGATTTTTTGACACTGAGTTGTATAAGCTGTTTATATATTTTGAATATTAGCTCCTGGTCCTGTTGACTGGGCTCTGCCTTTTGCAGAGGCTGCTGGTCATTGGTTGGTGGGGCTGAGTTATGAGGCAATTGGCTATGGAACCCTTGGAGACCCCAGGGCTGGTACTGGCTCACTGGTATGAAGAGCTGGGATCTGAGATGGTTGTGGGACCGGGGATTCCGGATCTAATGTTGAGCTGCTGCTGACTGGGACTGGTTCTTCACACAGCTGGTTGTGGGTTCTCAGGTGTCCCAAAGCTGGTGTTGACCCACTGCTGAGTGGGGTAGGCTGGACCTTTGGGTGGCTGACCAATAAATCAAAAGTATTGCAGAGCTGGTGTTGGCCTGCTAATGGGTAGGGTCTGAGCCCAGGGTGTCTTGGAGCTGATGCCTGCCCACTGCTGGGTAAGGCTGGTCCAAATGCTAGAGCCAGCTGGCTTGTAGTTGGTTCCAGGATCTGGGATGTTCTGGGGCCAGTGCCCATGTACTGATGAGTGGATCTGGGTCTCAGGGTTTCTGGCTGCAAGGCTCTGGGGGTCCTGGGTCTACTACTTGTACGTATAGGGCTGTGTTCTTGACCATCTGGTAGGCAGGCCATCTCCAGTGGTGGCTGTGGGTTCAGAAGGTCTTAACGCATCCTGCCTGTTAGTAGGTGAAGCTATGTCCCCACTTCGTTAGTTGCTTGGCTTGAAGTGTTCCAGTTACTGGTGCTTATAGGATATTGGGTTGGACTGGGGCTAGTCTGGAGGTTAGTAAGCTAGAGGGAGGATTCTAAAAAGACCTTGACAGCAGGTGTCCAAAGGTAGAAGGAGCTCCCCACAATAGCTGCCACCAGTATCTGTGTCCCCAGGTTGAGCTCCAATCGCTGCCTGCCTCTCTGGGAGGTTTTCCAAGTTCAACAGGTGGATCTGATCCAGGCTCCTTTCAAATAATTGTTTTTGCACTTGATCCTGGATTGTGCGAGACTTTGTGTGCACTAGTTAAGGGTAGAGTATTTATTTCTCACAGCCCTCTACATCTCCTGAAAGTAAGCCCTGCTGCCATTTAAAGCCAAAGTTCTAGGGGCTTATGTTCCAGTGCAGGACCCCCAGGCTGAGGTTCAGATCCCTCATTCCTTGGGGGGAACCATTACAATTGCATTTATTCTCCCATTTGTGGGACACTCACACAGTCTATGAATTTTACTGTATTGTGACTCCACTCCTCATACCCATCTCATTGTGGTTTCTTCTTTATGTCTTTAGTTGTAGATCTTTTCTGATGAATAGACTTGGTCTTTCTCATAAATAGTTGTTCTGTAAATAGTTGTAATTTTGGTGTGCCCATGAGAGGAGATGAGCTCAGGGTTTTCCCATTGTGCCACCTTGCCCCTTTCCCTAGAATGATTTTTCTCTTTATAAATGTATTAAACCATTCAATAGCCAATATTTTTTCTAAGAAGGATTAAAGTAGACCATATATTCAATTTCAGTTCAGTTCAGTTCAGTCGTTCACTTGTGTCCGACTCTTTGTGACCCCATGAGTCGCAGCACGCCAGTCCTCCCTGTCCATCACCAACTCCCAGAGTTCACCCAGACTCACGTCCATCGAGTCAGTGATGCCATCCAGCCATCTCATCCTCTGTCGTCCCCTTCTTCTCCTGCCCCCAATCCCTCCCAGCATCAGAGTCTTTTCCAATGAGTCAACTCTTCCATGAGGTGGCCAAAGTACTGGAGTTTCAGCTTTAGTATCATTCCCTCCAAAGAAATCCCAGGGCTGATCTCCTTCAGAATGGACTGGTTGGATCTCCTTGCAGTCCAAGGGACTCTCAAGAGTCTTCTCCAACACCACAGTTCAAAAGCATCAATTCTTCAGCGATCATATTTCTTCACAGTCCAATTCTCACATCCATACATGACCACTGCAAAAACCATAGCCTTGACTAGACGGACCTTTGTTGGCAAAGTAATGTCTCTGCTTTTGAATATGCTATCTAGTTTGGTCATAACTTTCCTTCCAAGGAGTAAGCGTCTTTTAATTTCATGGCTGCAGTCACCATCTGCAGTGATTTTGGAGCCCAAAAAAATAAAGTCAGCCACTGTTTCCACTGTTTCCCCATCTATTTCCCATGAAGTGATGGGACCGGATGCCATGATCTTAGTTTTCTGAATGTTGAGCTTTAAGCCAACTTTTTCACTCTCCTCTTTCACCTTCATCAAGAGGTTTTTTAGTTCCTCTTCACTTTCTGCCATAAGGGTAGTGTCATCTGCATATCTGAGGTTATTGATATTTCTCCCGGCAATCTTGATTCCAGCTTGTGCTTCTTCCAGCCCAGCATTTCTCATGATGTAATCTGCATATAAGTTAAATAAGCAGGGTGACAATATACAGCCTTGACGTACTCCTTTTCCTATTCGGAACCAGTCTGTTGTTCCATGTCCAGTTCTAACTGTTGCTTCCTGACCTGCATACAAATTTCTCAAGGGGCAGGTCAGGTTGTCTGGTATTCCCATCTCTTTCAGAATTTCCCACAGTTTATTGTGATCCACACAGTCAAAGGCTTTGGCATAGGCAATAAAGCAAAAATAGATGTTTTTCTGGAACTCTCTTGCTTTTTCCATGATCCAGTGGATGTTGGCAATTTGGTCTCTGGTTCCTCTGCCTTTTCTAAAACCAGCTGAACATCAGGAAGTTCATGGTTCACGTATTGCTGAAGCCTGGCTTGGAGAATTTTGAGCATTACTTTGCTAGCGTGTGAGATGAGTGCAATTGTGCGGTAGTTTGAGCATTCTTTGGCATTGCCTTTCTTTGGGATTGGGATAAAAACTGACCTTTTCCAATCCTGTGGCCACTGCTAAGTTTTCCAAATTTGCTGGCAAATTGAGTGCAGCACTTTCATAGCATCATCTTTCAGGATTTGAAATAGCTCAACTGTCCATTAATAGTGTCAACTTTAACTCTCACAATGGTTTGATGGTGAATCTTTTGTCACCCTACCATGAATTCCTCTTATATTAAAACACAAAAGATAGTTCAATTTGTTATTTCCATTCTCCACATTTAATATATGTAGATGCTAAAAAAAGGGAAAATGTTCAAATTCCTAGAGGTAAAAATGAGATGTCTTGGAGTGATAAATGCTCTTAAGGACACACGAGAAACTACAGGCGATGCAATTTGATATAGGAATAGAATGGTTACCCTGGAACTCTTGCTAAAAATAGAGCAGACATGAAGATAAAAGCAGCAGCCAAAATACTATAGGATTTCTTGAATGTAAACATTAATAAAGAAAAAAGCTATTAGACATCCAAGAAATACCAGGGCCCAAAGAAATTACAGACAAACAGAAGACATTATATTCAAGGAAACAGATGACAGAGCAGGAGTCAAACTAATGAAGCTAACGATTTCAGAAAAACAAGTGGAGATATTTAATCAATGGAACATCAGCAGGAGGTGTTAACAACAAATAAAAAAATAATTAATAGAAAAACTTCTTGGAGACTTTGAGCATAAAAAATATATTTTAATTAAAAAAAAAAGTCAAGAATTGTGCTGAACAATAGATAAAGCCTAATTTGGATTAAAGTAGTTTTTTTCCCCATGTATCAGAAATAAATTGTGAAATGAAAAGTATAATATAGAAATTAGAACAAAGAAGAGTAGAATTTGAAGATGTAAAAAAACTTTAATAGTAATCACTAAGAAAGCATTACTTCTTTTTATATATTGATCTTATATTCATGCATACTGTTAAACTTTATAAAAATAACCCTTATTTCAATTTACTAGCTTATTACTTTGGATTTTTTTAATGTAGACAATAATAGCATCTTCAAAAAATAAAGTATCTTCACTTCTAATTCTTTGATGTTCCTGTAAATATAATATTTACAACACTTCATAATAGCAAAAAATGTAAGGGACAGCCTAAATTTCATCATTAAAGAATAAATTAGTATGATAAATGCTATATACAAACACTTAGAAACAATAAACTGACTAGTAAATAGCAACATGGGTGGATGTAAAAAAATAATATTGAGGAAAAATGTTTCCAAACAAGATTTGTGATGGGATATACTTTAATATAATATCCTAGAGCAAGCAAAAACATTATTATTTATAGTGTGTGGAATTTACACATATTAGTAACAGCAAGGAAATTAGAAACATTCATCTAGATATGTTATAATGAATATTTGTTGGAAGAGGGAAATAAAACTGGGAATGGGGGCTAAAATGTACAAAAAATAAAAATAAAAATGGTACCCTGGGACTCTTGCTAAAAACAGACTTGGACCTCTTTACTTGGACCAATGAAGAAGTTATACTATGAACTAAGGAAATTGATTCAAACAATGCAGTTCTTCACACCTGAAGCTTGATGCAGCAATTAAAAACAAAAAATAAAAAGGAAAACCAATTTTATCACATTGACTCTGCCCTTTCTGTAAGACACTGCTGAGAAATATTAATGTGATGAGATGTGTGATTTTACTCACTTATTATTTGTAAAGCATTTACAGTGGGCCCTCTTCAGATTAAATTCTAAGAAATGTCTTCACATGCTTTATGGGGTCATACTGTGGGACAAATGGGCAATCTCTCAATAACACCTTCAAAGCTTAAAGAAGCTGGATTCATAATGCTGGTTCTCCCAGTGCTGTCTGATAATAACCAAAGTCTTGACCATGAAGCACAATTCAGTGATGACCATTATGTGACCAGTTGGTATGAAAGGGGCCAGATTTCCTCATTGTGCCTCATTGAAGATTACCTGTTGGCACCAACTCGAAAAAAATGATATGCAAACAATACTTATGAATTCAGATTAAAAAGGCACCAAAATCTCATAGAATTTTCTAAAACAAAGAAAAGTAAATAACTTAGTGGAACAGCCAAAACTTTCTTGCCTGGAGAATTCCATGGACAAGAGGCTGGCGGACTACAGTCCATGGGATCACAAAGAGTCGGACACGACTGAAGGGACAGCACACACGCATGCATGCACACATGCAAGGTCAGATTTATCTCCATGAATTGGAAGGTGCTGTTTCTAAAGTGAAGTCTTGCAATAAGTTTTATTTCAGACCTACAATACATGATTTTTTAGAATAGGAATCTCTTCATATTTTCGGGTTTTGTCCTGGTAAATTTCTGACTCTAAGGGAAATATGTAGTCATGACAAAGAGGTTCTGGCCATACTACTTGTGTTCAGCATTAGAGTACCAGTGTTCTACAACCTATGAAGTAGTTTGCAACCACTTTAACTTCTGTCTGTCAATAGTGTTTGTATTCATTGGCTGGTATGATGATTTTGGGGGGTTTGGATGACAGAACTGGTTAAGTCACTGCCAAAGTTCTACTCATAGACAATCTGGCCTGGGACTATTGTTTCCCCAAGGGCTGCTCATTCAGTGTTAGATATGTGAATCCAGGAGGAAAACAACAGATCTTGTTGAGCAATAGATGGAATCAAATACAGCTGAATGATAGCCTCTAGGATATACTGAGGTGACATTTTGCTTAGATAATTCTAACTAGTTGCCTCTTCTCTACAGATTCCATTAGTCAAAATCTCTGACCTGGATAAAATCTCCCTGATGCTCAGAATTAGGGAAGGAAAATCAAAAGACCAGTGTTATAGACTCTGTTTCTTAAACTTCAGTCTGGAGACTACCTACTTTAGATTCATAGAGACATGCTGATTAAATATTCTGATTATTGGACCTTACCTAAGACTGACTTAATTCTCTGAAGTAGGGACCAAAAACAAGTTCCTCACAAGCTCAAATCCTAACCTAGAGGATTTTAATTATAATTCACTTTTCTTAATAGTTCTTTACTATTTCTCATTCAGAAGAATTCTATTAGATGGTTCAAAAGTCACTGATTTTTAAAATTATGAATGCAACATGGGCCCTCATGTTATAGTGGTTCTTGCTGAATAGAAATCTGTCTTTGAATCCCTATGTCATTGTACAGTGATCTGTTTCCATGTATTAAAGAATAAAGAACAATTCCATAGGGTAAAAACTATAGATTTCAAATCCTATGCATAAAATGAGTAAATGTTTTAATATGTTGAAATTTAGAAACTTTTTAAACAAATATCATAGGTTGGTGATCCTGTGATTGATCCTACTGTTGATTCAGAGAGGATTTTGGTCAGGGTATGTTATTGCCTTTCCAAACTCAGCATCTAGGAGTTGGCAGTTTAGCTTTGGAGGAACATTATATGAGACTAGGAGAATCCTGAAAGGATTAGAGGAAGATAAAGTAAACCAATCTTCTTATTTAAGGCATATTTTAGCTCTTAGGACTAAATTTAGCATGCCCAGGTGTTCTACTTCTTTGATTATTTAACAAAAATAGCAAAACTATTAAGAAAAAAATAAATCAAAATAGACAATGTAAAAAGAAAATGAGTTAAAATGAAACTTTATTGACATAAAAAGCTAGGAATTTCATAATGCTAAGAGAAAGATAATACAGTGGGAAAGAACCTACAATGAAGACTAAAATAGAGCAAGAAGATTAAAAAATAAACCTTGTGAAAACCAAAAATAAATTGAAATAGTTTTTAAAAAGGGATAGGAATTTAATGAATAAAATAACAAAATAAAAATATAGAGAAACAGTAATCACTTACAAGGCTAACAGTGAAAATAAAAATCTGAACAGTGTGTATGGGAAAATCCAAAGTGTAACACACCCATGAGAAGAATTGACAATAGTCTTCTAGAGTCAACTATTTGCAAATCTCCAGTGTAGTTTCTGTTTTATTAGCCTCTCATGGTTTAGGGCTCCCCAGAAAGATTCCCCTGAGTACCAGATTTGAATGGAAGAGAAAGAATCTTTAAAAACAGAGCAGGTTGATATTGTGTCTCCCACCTTCTAAAAACACCAACGTAAGTATTTTCCATCTACTCTGTCCCCAGGACTCTTATGTTCATGCAAAAAATAATCTCCAACAATAGACCAACAATGAAAAGTTTTGAAGAATATGTTGCAGGTATTATTGATATAGTAGCTAGTTTATTTTTAAAGAATTACATAAAATAGTGTTTGATTTTATTACTTACTTATCTATAGCTAAATATGGAGCAGCTATACAATCAAGATTTTCTAGCACAGCCACCATTTCAAAGGGTGTACCATTTGTCAGATACAAGTCAGACCATGTGCCCCCATTTAGGGTTGTATAATACCATAGCCACATATTAAAAAATAAAAAGGTCAGCAACAATTATTTTCTGTTTACTTTATTCAAATACATTAAAACTGAGGCTTCCCTGATAGTTCAGTGGCAAATAATCCACCTGCCTATGCAGGAGACACGGGTTCAACCCCTGATCCAGGAAGATCCCACATATTGTGGAACAACTAAGCAACAATTGAGCCTGTGCTCTAGAGCCCAGGAGCTACAACTACTGAGCCCACGTGCCACAGCTACTGAAGCCCACATGCCCTAGAGCCTGTGCTCTGCAACAAGAGAAACCACGCTAATGAGAAACCTGCAATCAAAGAGTGGCCCCTGCTTACCGCAACTGTAGGAAGGCCTGCACAGTAGTGAAGACCCAGCACAGCCATAAATGAATAAGTAAAATACATTAAGGCCGAACTTCAGAACAAATCTACAAGGTACATATTATTAGTTCCTGTATATATATTAGGAAGCAAAGATACAAAGTTAACTAGAATGTCTCCAATCACACACCTAGAAAACACTGGCAATCACTTCTGATTTTAGATCTTCATGGCCCCAAACCCATGCCCTTTTCCTCAATGATATATACTTCTACATGCTTTCTAGGCCTGTAAATTAAGGCAACCTCTGCCACCAAGCATTTACAATTTCATTCTCCACAGATCATTTCTTAAATCTCTTTTTCTTAACTACACAAGTCATGAGACCTACTAGCATTCAGAATAACGAGTATAGGAATATGAATTAAATGGGATTATATTAAAAATTGAACTTATGTTAGGGTATTTTCAAATTTTCCTACTAGACAAAAACTAAGTTGCCTTATATGATGAATTTAAATGTCATGCTTTATTCACACTGGATTTTAGAACATGTAGACAGCAGTGTTGGGTTTTAAATGAAACTTTGTTTTATTGAAAATGTGTGAGTATAGACAGATACTTGTTAAATAATAAAGAAATCTCTGTAGTCCATTTTATACTAAGCCCTACACATATGTGGGAGTTGTTTTATGTTTTACAATATTATGTTGTTGGTTTATGAAAACATACGCTTAAATACCACAATTATTAAAACTCTTTGTTGTTGCTGTTTAATCACTAAGTTGTTTCTGACTCTTTGTAACCCCATGGGCTATAGCCCACCAAGTCCCTCTCTCCATGGGATTTCTCAGGCACGAATACTGGAGTAGGTTACCATTTCCTCCTCCAGGGATCTTCCTGTGCCAAGGACCAAATCCACATCTCCTGTTTGGCAGGTAGATTATTACTAAGCCATTAGGGTACTCTAGGTAATTTTAAATTACTTTGTCTACTTTAAATGGACTTCATTTACACCGGGCAAATGGAATTATTGCCACATCTTCATATAAACTCCCAGGCATTATTTCAGTTTGTTCACTGGTGCCCAAAACATGAAGTGTGTTTTTGTTTGTTTGTTTATTTGTTTTGGTTTTTTTTTTTTTGCTTCTATGAAAGATTCATATTGCTCTGTTTCTTTCTGCACTTGCACTTCTTATTGTATATTTTAAGGACACTAGTAAACTACATGGCAGGTTAATTAATCAAGCTTTGTATAGTAAAATATAAGGTTGCAGTTTGGGATATTTACTCGTTACCAAAATATGTTAATGACACATAATTATATTTCACCTTATGGCACAATTCAGGTACTTAAATGAGGAAATATCACCCTCCTTTCTTCAGAGGGGCCATTTCTTCTTAAAAGGAAGTTTGATGCACAAGTTTTCTTCCAAAAAGATGTCAGCAGAAAATATAGTATACAGAGATGGGCAAAATACAGTTTTTTGTTCTCTCTATATACATCATTAATGTCAGCTGTTTAAAAATGGATGTCTCTGAGCCAGTTTGCAGCAAGTTTTATGGCTGGAAAAGTGTTTAGTGTGGATATAAGTCAGAATATGATTTGTTCTTGACACCAGATGCTGGCTGTGACGTTTTGTGGGAAGAGAATAATGAAGGGAAGCTGCTGCATAGATTCTGTTCATTAGACTTTTCATTTTAATCAGGTCACAGTTCCGGAGATTCTGACAAGGCAGTGCCACTCCTGTACTGATCCAAGGATTATCATGTTTGATGGACAGTGAACATTCCACCTCAACATCACTTGGGTTGATTATTTCAGTTTACAGTTTGCTCATGCAGCATTTGTTTTTATATTAGAATATGAGAGAGGTGGAAGAGTTCACTGAGTAATTTGCTTTTGGAGATTAATTCAATACAAGGAGAACGCTCAAATGTTCTTGTCACTTGTCAACTTGTCTATTAACAAGAGGGGAGAAATTGATACACTTGAAAGTAAATACATCAACTTATTACATTTGAATATGGTTATTTAAATAGCTTCTAAAAGACCAGGAAATTTCTAATTTGAAAGCCAGTGTAAGACGATGAAAAGGGAAGAGTTCAGATCCACTGCAAAACCTGGTGGGGATTAAGGATAGCAATATCTCACAGCCAGAAACTTGCATACAGCTAAGAAGTAATTATTTTTAATACATCACAGTCAAATCTGAACACTCAACTGGACACCATAAGACTTACCTGCTTTATAAGGGAGGTCAATCCTTATTACCTGGAAGCACTGATCATTTCCCTCTGATTCAGTCTTCCTAAATTGAAAAATCCAACTATCTTAATGGCTTGAGATTCATTTTCTCCCCTCAGTAATAAGATTTGCACTGTCATATTTCATTGGCTCTGTCTTATTGGCTTACCAAAATACACTTACTATATATCTATGATTGTGCTTCTGCTATTTTTCTCTATTTCTGCTATTATTTTCTGTTAAATTATGTAATGTTATCACAAACTTAATCTCTACTTTCTTACACCCTCTCCTAGTGAGCTTGATTCATAAAGGTGCTGGCCACAAAAGTTATATCAAATTAATAGTAGATATAAACATCAGAGCAAAAACTACAGAATGCTTAGAAGAAAATATAGGAGTAAATCTTTGTTACTTTGTGTTAGGTGATTGTTTCTCAGATATGTCACCAAAAGCACAAACGATAAAAACCACATAGATTGCATTTTATCAAAATGAAAAACTTTCAAAGTACAATTAATACCACTAAAAAGTCAAAAGGAGATGGAAGAAGATAGCAAAGGAGTGAGACAGGAATATTGCCAGCCTCCCCCCAAATACATCAAAAACTCAAGATATGGAACAACTACAAAGCCACCTCTAGGCGACAGCAGAAGACCCCAGACCTCCAGCGGGACAGGCTAAGCTCCCTGAAATGAGGTAGGAAGAGAGAAGGGAGACATAAAAAGGGAAAAGATGAGAACTTCTGGGCAGGAGCTTGTGCCCCAAGGGAGGGAGGGAGCCCTGAAACAGGAGATCCCATGCACACAGAAGCTCCCTCACAGGCAGGCCCAAAGAGGAGCTTCCAAGTCTCAGAAAACCAGGCAAAGAAGGGGCTTGGAGGGCATCAAACAGAGGAAGCTGCATTTCTCAGCCCATTAACAGCTCAGGGACTGTGGCCCTCAAACAGACAGTGGGCTCGGGCGGGGAACCCGAGCATACAAACCCAGCCAACACACACCACCCTTGCAGCACAAAGGGCAGGCCCAGGTGACGAAGTATGATGGGGCAGACAAACCCAGCCAGCGCGCACAACCCTTGCAGCACAGAGGGCGGGCCTACGTAGCCCATTGTAGCCACAGACAAACACAGCTAGAGCAAAGAGCAGGACTCGGGTGGCGATAGAGGGGAGGCATACAAACTTGGGCAGCGCACGCAACCCTCATAGCACAGCTGAAAGAAGAACAAATAACCCCCAGCGACAAAGAGTGCAGGCAGTGAGAAGAAACAAGTGCGCATAAACCCTGCGTCGCAGAGGGCAGCCTCAGAGAGCCGAAACAAGTCCACACCAAACCTGCGACACAGAGGCCAGCCGGAGGAGCTGAAACAAGTGCACACAGCCCCGCGAAGCAAAGGGCAGGCCTGGGAGCCGAAACAAGTGCACACAAGCCAGCAACACAAAGGATGAGCTTAGGCGGCTGACGATGAGCTTAGCGGGGCTGAGGGAAGCAAACGTAAGTCGAGGCCACAGCAGAAGGATCACACAGGCACCTACCTAGCAAGTTTCAGCCAGTAGCGCAGAGCAGGATGGGGAACAGAAGCACAGGCAATGATCCCAGGGACAAGTAGGGGCCTGGCGGCACTGCAGTTACGCTGAGAGGGTCACTTTGAAGCAGCTGTGGAAATAGAGGTGCCTAACACTGCGAAAGCTAGAACGACTGCCCAAAGGCATACTGAACCCATCAGTTCAGTTCTGTTCAGTTCAGTCGCTCAGTCCTGCGACACTTTGCGACCCCATGAACTGCAGCACTCCAGGCCTCCTTGTCCATCGCCAACCGGAGTTCACCCAAACTCACGTCCATTAAGTCGGTGATACCCCCAGCCATCTCATCCTCTATTGTCCCCTTCTCCTCCTGCCCCCAATCCCTCCCAGTATCAGAGTCTTTTCCAATGAGTCAACTTTTCACATGAGGTGGCCAAAGTATTGGAGTTTCAGCTTTAGCATCAGTCCTTCCAATGAACACCCAGGACTGATCTCCTTTAGGATGGACTGGTTGGATCTCCTTGCAGTCCAAGGGACTCTCAAGAGTCTTCTCCAACACCACAGTTCAAAAGCTTCAATTCTTTGGCACTCAGCTTTGTTCACAGTTCAACTCTCACATCCATACATGACCACTTGAAAAACCATAACCTTGACTAGACGGACCTTTGTTGGCAAAGTAATGTCTCTGCTTTTCAATATGCTGTCTAGGCTGGTCATAACTTTCCTTCCAAGGAGTAAGCGTTTTTTAATTTCATGGCTGCAATCATCATCTGCAGTGATTTTGGAGCCCCAAAAAATAAAGTCTGACACTGTTTCCACTGTTTCCCCATCTATTTGCCATGAAGTGATGGGACCAGATGCCATGATCTTCGTTTTCTGAATGTTGAGCTTTAAGTCAACTTTTTCACTCTCCTCTTTCACTTTCAGCAAAAGGCTTTTTAGTTTCTCTTCACTTTCTACCATAAGGGTGGTATCATCTGAATATCTGAGATTATTGATATTTCTCCCAGCAATCTTTATTCCAGTTTGTGCTTCTTCCAGCCCAGCTTTTCTCATGATGTACTCTGCATATAAGTTAAACAAGTAGGGTGACAATATACAGCCTTGACATACTCCTTTTCCTATTTGGAACCAGTCTGTTGTTCCATGTCCAGTTCTAACTGTTGCTTCCTGACCTGCATATGGGTTTCTCAAAAGGCAGGTCAGGTGGTCTGGTATTCCCATCTCTTTCAGAATTTTTCACAGTTTATTGTGAGCCACACAGTCAAAGGTCTGCTACCCCACGTCCGAGGTCAGGGGTGGTGGTTGAGAGGAGCAACCCCATGTCCAAGGAGCAGTGGCTGCCCAGGCGCAGGAGGGCCAAGAGGAGCTACTCCACATTTAAGGTCAGGAGGGGTGGCTATGAGGAGATACCCTCATCCAAGATAAGAGAAACCTAAGTAAGACGGTAGGTATTGCGAGAAGCATCAGAGGGCAGACACACAAACCATAATCACAGAAAACTAGTCAATCTAATCACACTAGGACCACAGTCTTGTCTAACTCAGTGAAACTAGGCCATGCCGTGTGGGGCCACCCAAGACGGGTGGGTCATGGTGGAGAGGTCTGACAGAATGCAGTCCACTGGAGAAGGGAATGGCAAACCACTTCAGTATTCTTGCCTTGAGAACCCCATGAACAGTATGAAAAGGCAAAATGATAGGATATTGAAAGAGGAACTCCCCAGGTCGGTAGGTCCCCAATATACTACTGGAGATCAGTGGATAAATAACTCCAGAAAGAATGAAGGGATGGAGCCAAAGCAAAAACAATACCCAGTTGTGGATGTGACTGGTGATAGAAGCAAGGTCTGATGCTGTAAAGAGCAATATTGCATAGGAACCTGGAATGTTAGGTCCATGAATCAAGGCAAATTGGAAGTAGTCAAACAGGAGATGGCAAGAGTAAATGTCAACATTCTAGGAATCAGTGAACTAAAATGGACTGTAATGGGTGAATTTAACTCAGATGAATTTAACTCAGATGACTGAACTCATAGACATTCCAGAACCTACTACTGGACACTGCACTGCCCTTCAAAGAGACAGGTCCAGCTCCATCAAAGAGAACACAGACGCAAGCTCCCCCAACCAGGGAAACATCATAGGACACCCAACCCGGTCCACAGGAGCAGGCTCCACAACCAAGGATTACGACCTTGAGAACCTTTTTTAAATTTTTTCCTTTTTTCTTCTTCTTTCTCTTATAAATCACACTGTTCATTCTCCCAACATATCTCCACCTTCATATTAGCCTTTAGTGGTGCTGTGGAGTTTTCATTTTTGTTTTTCTTGTTATAAAAATTAAAAAAAAATCATTTTAAGATTCTTTCTTCTTATAAATCACACTGCTTATTCCACAACATATTTCCACCATCACATTAGATTTTTGTGGTGCTCTGAAGTTTTCCTCTCAAAAAAAAAAAAAAAAAGAAAAAAGAAAAAAATTCATTTTAAGCTTTTTCTTTCTTTTTTTTAATTTTTCTTGCATTTTTCTTTCTTTTTTCTTGATGAGGTTTTTTTTTTGGATTTTGTTTTTGATATATTTGACTGCTTTTCCTACTGTTCTTTACTGGCTGTAGCTGTTCTTGAATGAATATAAATCTTGTCCACATACGTCTATTCATCTTTTCTTTTCTATTTTTCCTTTTTTTTTCCTCTCTCTCTTTTTTAATTTTTTAATCCTCTTTTCCACACCTTCTTTTCTCTTTTCCCTCTCCTCTCCTCTTTCTTTTCTCTCTCTCTCTTTATTCTTTCTTTTTTTTTCACTCTTTCTTCTTTCTTTAAGTAAATTAAATTGTTGAGCTCTCTATGCTATATTCCCCAGTTGCCCCTCTGCTCAAGGTCAGATTTCCAGATTGAGCATTAGCTAACTCTGCTTTCAATTTGTTCATATCACCTCTGGTTTCCTTTGCTCACCAGGTCAATCTCCTGTACTCTTTTCTTTAGAACACTTTGGTTATAACTGTATGTGTGTAAGTGTGTGTGTATATGTGCCAGTATTTCTGTAATTACCTACTTGATCTCCTCCTGTTAGAACAGACACAAGTCATCCTTAACAAGAAATCAACACAAACCACCCAACCAGCATTTCCCTCAAGGGCAAAAATCGAAAGGAAGAAGTAATACAACCCTAAAGCCTGGGAAAAGGAGACCTCAAGTGGAGCAAGTCAGGGGGAAAAAAAAAATGAGAAGATATAGAAATTCAGCACAAATGAAAGAGCAAAGCAGAACCTCACAAGACAAAATAAACGAAGAGGAAATAAGTAATCTCCCTAAAAGAGAATTCAGAATAATGATAGTAAAGATGCTCCAAAAACTTGAAAGTAGAATGGAGAAAAAGCAAGAAGCATTTAACATGGTTAATGCAATCACCAAGGACATAGAGGAAATAAAGAATATTCAGACAAAGATGAATAACACAATTATTTAAATTGAAAATACTGTAGAAGGAACCAATAGCAGAATAACTGAGGCAGAGGAATGGATAAGTGAGCTGGAGGATAGTATGGTGGAAATAACTGCTGAAGAGCAGAATAAAGGGAAAGAAATGAAAAGAATTGAGGATAGCCTCAGAGACCTTTGGTACAATATTAAATGCACCAACATTTGCATTATAGGGGTCCTAGAATAATAAAAAAAAAAAAAGGTGCTGAGAAAATTTCTGAAGAAATTACAGTTGAAAACTTCCCTAACATGGGAAAGGAAATAGTCAATCAAGTCCAAGAAGTGCAGAGAATCCCCTATAGGTTAAACCCAAGGAGAAACATATCAAGAAACATATTAATCAAGCTAACAGACACAATGAAAGACACAAAGCTAAGCACAAAGAAAGACTATTAAAAGAAGCAAGGGAAAAGCAACAAATAATATACAAAGGAAAACCTATGCGATTAACAGAGAATCTTTCAGCAGAAACCCTACAGGCCAGAAGGAAATGGCAGGATATACTTCAAGTACTGAAAGAGAAAAACCTACAACCACAATTACTATACCTGGCAAATATCTCATTCAATATTGACGGAGAAATCAAAAGCTTTAAGGACAAGCAGAAGTTAAGAGAATTTAGCACCACCAAACCAGCCTTGCAACAAATACTACAGGGACTTACATAACCAGTAAACACAAGATAAAGGAAGGACCTACAAAAACAAATCCAAAACAACCAAGAAAATGACAATAGGAACATATGTATCAATAATTACCTTAAATGTAAATGGATTAAATGCACCAACCAAAAGATACAGACTGACTGAATGGCTACAAAAACAAGACCCATTTATACACTGCCTACAGGAGACCCACTTCAGACCTAGAGACACATACAGGCTGAAAGTAAAAGGATGGAAAAAGATATTCTATGTGAATGGAAGCCAAAAGAAAGCTGGAGTGGCAATCCTTATTTCAGATAAAATGTACTTTAAAATAAAGAATATCATAAGAGACAAAGAAGGACACTATATAATAATCAAGGGATCAATCCAAGAAGAAGACATAACAATTGTGAATACCTCTACACCCAACATAGGAGCACCTCAATACATAAGGCCAACACTAACAGGCATAAGAGGAGATATTGACAGCAATAGTAGGGGACTTTAACACCCCATTTTCACCAATGGGCAGATCATCAAAAGAGAAAATCAATAAGGAAACACAAACCTTAAATGAAACATTAGACCAAATGGGCCTAATTGATATCTTCAGGACTTTCCATCCAAATGCAGAAGAATACACTTTCTTCTCAAGTGCATATGGAACATTCTCCAGGATAGATCACATCTTAGGCCACAAATCAAGCCTCAGTAAATTTGAGAAAATTGAAATTATACCAAGTATCTTCTCTGACCACAATGCTATGAGACTAGATATCAACTACAGGAAAAAAAAACAACAACAACAACAACAAATAGAAACTAATGGAGATTAAACAATACATTACTAAATAACCAAGAGGTCACTGAAGAAATAAGAAAAGAAATTAAAAGATTCTGAGAACAAATGACAGTGAAAACATGACAATGAAAACATGATGACCCAAAACCTATGGGACTCCACAAAAGAAGTTCTAAGAGGGAGGTTTATAGAGATACAATCATACCTCAAGAAGCAAAAAAAGCATCGAATAAACAGTAACTCTCCATCTAAAGCAGCTGGAAAAAGAAGAACAAAAAACCCCCAAAGTCAGCAGAAGGAACAAATCGAAAGATAAAAACCATATGATCATCTCAATAGATGCAGAAAAAGCCTTCAACAAGATCCAGCATTCATTTATGATAAAAAAAAAAAAAAAACTTCAAAAAATGGGCATAGAAGGAACCTACCTCAACATAGTAAAGGCCATATATAAAGACCCCACATCATACAGTATTCTCAATGGTGAAAAACTAAAAGTTTTCTCTCTAAGACTAGGAACAAGACAAGGGTGCCCACTCTCACCACTATTATTCAACATGGTTTTGGAAGTCCTAGTTATGATAGTTAGAGAAGAAAAATAAAAAGAATCCAGATTGGCAAAAAAGAAGTAAAACTCTCACAGTTTGCAGATGACATGATACTATACATAGAACCCCCCCCCAAGAAAAAACTATCAAAAATTAATATGTAATGTCCAGAAGAGACCTATTATAGAGACAGACTAAATTAGTAGTTATCCAGGCTTGGCAAGTGGGAAGGTGATTGGATGGGGACTGACTCTTAATGGATACGGTATTTCTTTGGGGATGATAAAATGTTATTAAATTAAATTGTGCTGATGGATGCACAACTCAAAGAATATGCTAAGAACTGTTGAGTTGTATACTTTAAATGAGTAAAGTTTTGTGGCATATGAATTATATTTCAATCATACTATTTAAAAAGAGGTGTTAGCAACAAAGGATGATATTGATTTTTAACTGCTACTTACAAATAACTGAAAGTGCATGAATCACTCTACATCAATTTTCTGTAAGTCATTGTTGGGTTAAAACTACTAACTAATTAATTTAACTAATTTAGTTAAAACTACTAACTAATTAATTTGACTAATTTAGTTAAAACTACTAACTAATATCTTTAAAAACATTAAAGAATAGAATGAATTGGAATAAAATGCACTGGGATTAAATGAATAGAATAAAACAGAAATAGAATGGAATATAATGGAACAGGGAAAGGAAGGGAAAGGAAGGGAAGGAAAAATAAGGGAAGGAAAGGAATGATATAGAAAGGAAACAAGCTGAAGAGAATAAATTAGTGGATTTACATAAAATAAGTTATATTTTACTGTGGCTGATGATCAAAAAAAAAAATGTATGAAAAAATGCTGATCTCTCAGGCTTCAGCAATATGTGAACCGTGAACTTCCTGATGTTCAAGCTGGTTTTAGAAAAGGCAGAGGAACCAGAGATCAAATTGCCAACATCCGCTGGATCATGGAAAAAGCAAGAGAGTTCCAGAAAAACATCTATTTCTGCTTTATTGACTATGCCAAAGCCTTTGACTGTGTGGATCACAATAAACTGTGGAAAATTCTGAAAGAGACGGGAATACCAGAACACCTGACCTGCCTCTTGAGAAATCTGTATGCAGGTCAGGAAGCAACAGTTAGAACTGGACATGGAACAACAGACTGGTTCCAAATAGGAAAAGGAGTTCGTCAAGGCTGTATATTGTCACCCTCTTTATTTAACTTATATGCAGAGTACATCATGAGAAACGCTGGACTGGAAGAAACACAAGCTGGACTCAAGATTGCCGGGAGAAATATCAATAACCTCAGATATGCAGATGACACCACTCTTATGGCAGAAAGTGAAGAGGAACTCAAAAGCCTCTTGATGAAACTGAAAGTGGAGAGTGAAAAAGTTGGCTTAAAGCTCAACATTCAGAAAACCAAGATCCTGGCATCCGGTCCCACCACTTCATGGGAAATAGATGGGGAAACAGTGGAAACAGTGTCAGACTTTATTTTTCTGGGCTCAAAATCACTGCAGATGGTGACTGCAGCCATGAAATTAAAAGACGCTTACTCCTTGGAAGGAAAGTTATGACCAACCTAGATAGCATATTCAAAAGCAGAGACATTACTTTGCCAACAAAGGTTCATCTAGTCAAGGCTATGGTTTTTCCTGTGGTCATGTATGGATGTGAGAGTTGAACTGTGAACAAAGCTGAGTGCCAAAGAATTGAAGCTTTTGAACTGTGGTGTTGGAGAAGACTCTTGAGAGTCCCTTGGACTGCAAGGAGATCCAACCAGTCCATTCTGAAGGAGATCAGCCCTGGGATTTCTTTGGAAGGAATGATGCTAAAGCTGAAACTCCAGTACTTTGGCCACCTCATGCAAAGAGTTGACTCATTGGAGAAACTCTGATGCTGAGAGGGATTGGGGGCAGGAGGAGAAGGGGACAACAGAAGATGAGATGGCTGGATGGCATCACTGACTCGATGGACGTGAGTCTCAGTGAACTCCAGGAGTTGGTGATGGACAGGGAGGCCTGGTGTGCTGCGATTCATGGGGTCACAAAGAGTCGGACACGACTGAGTGACTGATCTGATCTGATCTGATATTCAGTACTAATCTTCTGCCACTTCTTCTCCCCAACTAGGCAAGTAGATGAGAATATTGGGCAAATAGATTAAGCCATTTCATTTTCATAGAGAATATCAGACTGAGTCTAAATGATCGCTTACCTATTACATTTGCTCTTTGTCATCAGTGAATAGGATTTCAACTTTCTAAAAACACTAGGGAACTTTGGAGAAAGAGTACAACACAGGACTGTTCCCAGAAAAAATAGCTAGGATTTTAGCCAATATGCATGTGAATGACAACAGTGGCTTAAACTTTACCTTTCAGGCAGAAAACTCAACTGTCCTTATTTTTGTTTGTCTGCTGGTTGGCTTAGCTTTGGTGTTCTTAAGTTTTTAGCCAAAATGGTACAGGTTCATATTTAGCTGTGTCATTGCCTTCTGCATACACATCTCATGCTGAAGCTGAAGCTCTAATATTTTGGCTACCTGATGTGAAGAGCCAACTCATTGGAAAAAACTCTGATGCAGGGAAAGATTGAAAGCAAAAGAGAAAGGGGACAGCAGACAATGAGATGGTTAGATAGCATCACTGACTCAATGGACATGAATGTGAGCGAACTCCAGGAAATAGTGAAGGACAGGGAAGCCTAGTGTACTGCAGTCCATGGGTTCTCAAAAAGTCAGCCACGATGTAGCCACTGAACAAAAACAACACACGTGAAATTGTGAAACAGCTGTCTGCTGTATTCAAAGTGTGTTTATTCTAATATGTAAGTGTCTTCTGTCAAAATAGAGAGAAGGAAGTAATCATATTTGTTTCAGTATTCCAGGGAACACATAGCCAACAAAGGACAAAAAAATAATTCAAAGCAGATACTCAAGTTCGAGACAGAGGTAACCAGAATTGCAGCCCTACATAGCTATGCTTATTAATTCGTAAAACTCAGAATTTTATAGTGTATATTTGAGGGGGGAAATATTTCCCATAACTCTATTAATTACAAGGTCTTACATAAGATTGGACTTTGCATAAGGGCATAAGCAAAGCCTAAAATCTCTCTGGGACTGATTGTAATGCTCTCAAACATAACCTGCATACTTCAGTAGCTGCAGATGGTGTCAAGGAGGAGTTTGCCTGGGGACACACACTGCATAAGGAACCTGAGCTCCACTAGGTGGAATGAAGACAAGCAAGACACATAGACGGTGTCTCGCCTTTATCACTAAACCACCTCTATTTCATAAGAAGAAAGAGGAGACTAATATCACAATCCAAAGCAGATATATGGTTCTTTTTACTTTATTTTTTAAACTATAGTTAACTCTGGACTAAAAAAAAATTCAGTTACTCTCAAGACTACTTTTTTTTTTGTATTAGAAAACTCTAAACTGAAAAAACAAAAATTCCCCTTCTGGTAATGTTGTAAGGATCCCTCAAGCACATGACTTTTCAGAACATCACTCTGAATATAAAATCAAAAGTCAAGTAATTTCCCCCTCTTTTAAAAGGCTGTCTTCATAAGACGTTTCTTCTTAGATATCCTACTAAAAATTACAGTCTCTTGAGGTGAAGAACATTTTCTGGGTTTTCTTGGCAGAGAGTTCATATAACCCCATTTCCTCCCAAGATCAGAACAGAGCAACCCTGATTAAATCTCAGTTGTGACACAGTAAAAGGAAATCTTTTCACTTCAACACTGTAATGTTTTCCATCAGCCTGTCTCTGTTGTTTCACTCTTGTGAAGTGGTGGATGAAGGCATGGAAGATAGACAGATCTGAGTTCAGATTCTATCTTTTCTGTTCATCACTCATATTACCTCAGGAAAATCACTTAAATTCTCTCTCCCTTCATCTCATGGGGGAATCGTATCAACTGGTAGACTTTGCAGAATCAACATAAAATTGCAATATTTAATAAATTTGAATTGAATTTATTACTTGGGGGTAATCATCTATGTCTTTGTATCTTATTGATCTTTTCTCCTTTTCCCCATTCCCTTTCAGATCTTATTATGAATCTTACCCAAATGACTGGCAGAAAAATACTCTTGCTGTTCTTTCTGATATTCCAGAAAATGTGCATTGAAACCAAATACAAAATCAGCTCTTGTAACTGAGATAGACAGAAAGAGAAGAAAAAGTGAATATATTACTTCTCTCAAAAACTTTGGTTATTATATATGCCTGAGCTAGAATTTCTGAGCTTTGGCATGCTACTGACATTTTAGGTTGGATGATTTATTCTTGTGGGGACTGTCCTGGGTATTACAGAAATTCAGCGGCATTCCTTGCTTCTATACACTAAGTTCAAGTACATCTCCCCTCTCACCCCACATGACCACCAACTTGCTTATTGCCCCAGCTTACAGCCTTAAGTCTCCAGTCTGTAGGACAAGGAGGGGGCCATAGGGAGAACCCACTGAAATTGATGAGAGTATGGAGCTGAGATTCAGGGGAGACCGAGGCATTTAGAGTTTGCCAGACAGAATACCTCAGAAGAGAGACCCCAGAACAGGAGAATACATGGAAACTGAGAATTAATTGAGCCAGTAAGCTTAATATATAAAAGAGTTCCAATAAAAATCCATAGAATACACCAAGGAGATAGAGGAAGAATGGGCAGAGTGAGACCACAAGTTACTTGAAAGTAAATCAAAGATGGAGGTCAAAACCCACCGAAGAAAGGCCTAGAAATGTTCAAAATGGGAATAGAGGGTAAAGCAAGGAACCCAGTATCTAGGCAAGTGACTGAAGCAGGAGCCTAAAACCTTTTACTGTATTTCAGGAAAGAGAGCCAAGGGACTGGGGGAAGCTGAGGGCTTAGAGAAAAAAAAAATCACAGAACCCAGACTCCAAACTCCCCACCCCAGGTGGCTGCTCTGGTTTGGGTTTCAGGGTATTATAGGCCCACTCTGCAGGGTACTATGATCATTTGGCTGCCATCTGAAACTCAGGAAGAGTCAGGTGTTCTTCCCATTATTTTTAGAGTGGCTTGAGAGCCTGCACTAGCATCAAATGAATAAGCTGATGGGACAGTAAATATCTGAAGAATATGGTAGATCTTGTTACTTAACTAATCACTGATATGTAGAATTAGTGGATGATTGATCCAGATGCATGGTATTTCTACATGGCCCGTAGTTGTGTGACAAATATTAAAGGAATCAAGCCAACTCTTAGAGCCTTCTCTCATTAGAATGCATGAAACCCAATCTTTTTCTGTGAATATCTGAAATGCTTTCTTTTTGTGGACCTGATGCTTTACTTTGCTGCCCTTTTTGGTTATGTAAGTGTTATTGTCAACATGTCTTGTCTCTTCAACTACATTCTGTGTCCCTTAAGGTCAGGAATTTTATCTTCTTTGTGTTTCCCATGCCGTCTTAAAAATGCTAAGTATTTAGAAGATGCTCTACTAACCTGTCTAGAATGAATAATGAATATCACTGCTCCTCAAGTGTGACCATCTGTTTTAGGAAATGACATGAAAGAATTGAGGGGCTTGGGAACACATTTGATGGCATTGTGGGTATGTGGGGTCATCGTGATGGCATTAGAAATGATATTAAGTTGGTTGCCTGGGTCTAATTTAATATGTAAATCTTAATGAATATAAAATAATATTAAACAATGAATTTAAATGAGAAGATTTAATGAGAATTTTCTATCTGTATATTTCATCTGGGCCACTGTTTCCCAAACTCTGTATTAGGACACTGAAATGTGCTAAGATAAATGAATTATAACATCCTGGACTTTCCCAAGCAACTGAATATTTTTAAGATGACAGAAAAGAACCAGTGAGAGTCAATCAAAAAAGAATGAAAGATGGGTGATGTGTCTGTGTGGAGAGAGAGAGCAAGGGGTATGTTGTTGCACATGTGTGTACAAATGTGAAGTCCTTGATGATTTCACATATATTTTGGAAACACACCTATTTCTCTAGTAATTCACAAGGAATTATCCAAGAATAATGTATACATGTCTTCTTAGGACACAAAACATGTGCTCAAATCTACCTTATGTAAGTTGTAATTGGATAGGACTTATGTTGAAAGTGGATGGGAAACATGACTTTTGACTAAGATTTTGAAGTTTTCATGGGAAGAGAGATTGCAAATGATATGAAGGTCAAACAGGGTTGTTCTCACTAGATCAAAGTTCCAAAATTAGTCATTGTTCTCTGACAAAGTTAGGCAAAATCAATTATACCCATAAGTTGAGCCAACAAATGAAGTGTTTCACTAAGTAAAACCATTTTTAAGCAACTATAAAATACTCTACAAGTCTTCTTATAGTTCAGTCCAGTTCAGTCGCTCAGTCATGTCTGACTCTTTGTGACCCCATGGACTGCAGAATGCCAGGCCTCCCCATTCATCACCAACTCCTAGAGATTACTCAAACTCATGTCCATTGAGTTGGTGATGCCATCCAACCATCTCATCCTCTGCTGTCCCCTTCTCCTCCCGCCTTCAATCTTTCTCAGCAAAGTCTATCTAGTCAAAGCTTTTCCAGTGGTCATGTATGGATGTGAGAGTTGGAGTATAAATAAAACTGAACACCAAAGAATTGATGCTTTTGAACTGTGGTGTTGGAGAAGACTCTCGAGAGTCCCTTGGACTACAAGGAGATCCAACCAGTTCCATCCTAAAGGAAATCAGTCCTGAGTATTCATTGGAAGGGCTGATGCTGAAGCTGAAACTCCAGTACTTTGGCCACCTGATGTGAAGAACTGATTCATTTGAAAAGACCCTGATGCTGGGAAAGTCTTGTTATAGCTTAGTTTTTTTTTTTTTTCCCCTTCTCCTAAAAATGTTTCTTTTCTTATCACTGATGTATTAAAAAGGAATTTATAATAAATGAAGAATGTGTAGAATTGTGAAAAATTTTTATAATGTAGTAGAAAATGTTGAATTATCAAATGGTACAGATACTATATTTATATGAAAATTTATAGGCAAATGAACAAATATTAAAGATATAAGGACTTAAAAACAGTTGTGTGAGGTTGGTAGAGTTATAGGTGACTTAAAATTGTTTAAAATCTTAAGCTATAATTTACCTTTTTAAAAAGCATAAGTAAATATTAAAAAAAATTATATCACCACCTTTGGTAAACTAAGACCATTGCAATTACAATAGAATTCTGAAGACTAACACATTAATCAAAAAAAAAGTCATCTCAAACTCATGTGATGCCATCACTTTGTCTTTTTTTTTTAATTAATTTATTTTAATTGTAGGGTAATTATTTTACAATATTGTGATTTTTGCCATACATTGACATGAATCAGTCACAGGTGTACATGTGTCCCCCCATCCCAAATGCCCCTCCCACCTCTCTCCCCATCCCATCCCTCTGGGATGTCCTTGTGCACCAGCTTTCTGTGCCCTGTTTCATGAATCGAACTTGGACTGGTTATCTATTTCACATATGGTAATATACATGTTTCAATGTTATTCTTCAAATTATCCCACCCTTGCCTTCTCCCACAGAGTCCAAAAGACTGTTCTTTTTATCTGTGTCTATTTTGCTGTCTCGCATATAGAGTCATCATTACCATCTTTTTAAATTCCATATATATGCATTAATATACTGTATTGGTGTTTTTCTTTCTGACTTACTTCATTCTTTATAATAGGCTCCAGTTTCATCCACTTCATTAGAACTGACTCAAATGCATTCTTTTTAATAGCTGAGTAATATTCTATTGTGTTTCCTTATATCCAAGGCAAAAGATCCACTTCAAATTGTGTCATGCCACTTGATAAATACATTCATATGGGAACATTTAACTCATAAGTCTTGATTTTTTTTTCACCAAAGAAAGTAGCTGATAGTAAAAATTGTTCATTTTTCATAGTACAAGCTCTATCAATCTGAGCTTGTTGATGCATTTAAGTGCAATGACATTAATTACACTGGTGAAAATTCTAAAAGTGCACTTTATAACAAATTGCCTTTTAAATAAAACATTTTCAAATCTGGCAAAAAATGTTGGGGCTAGGCCTCATTATTACTTATAAGTATTGTAAATACTAAACTCTTTTATGTCATAAATTGCAGATCTTTAAAAATCAATTATCAGCTTCAAACTAAATTCTAAAATAATTTTCCTTCATGGCAAAATAGCCCAAAGCAATGTGTTATAATGATAATATCTGGCATATTTATTAAAGTTAAACTTTGATTTGAGGAGTTCAAAAGAAAACTTTTATATAATTGTCAAGTTAGTTTAAGATTTTCCCTTTTCCTTAAAAATTGATTGCATATTTCTTTAGAGTGGCTATGATTCAGGAGGCAATAGTCAAATAGTTGATCTTTGGTAAATAATGTCTTGTTAAAGGATGAGTGGAAAGCCTGTCACAAACTATAAGCTTATGCAAATGCTATTTCACATAATGAAGGCAGTTTTATTTCAGAAGAGTAAATAGACCTAATATGTTTATGCTCTTTCACTTCCTATGCATTCTTCTCTTGAAAGGGAAGATCAATTTAAGCTTCTGCTAGCTTGCAAAAGGAGCAGAAAACAGCAACAAAATCCCAAAACCATTCACAAAAACTGAGTTGGGTGTGCAAGAGTTAAATATTGAAATTTATCTATAGTAACACATCTCCTCCTCCTCTGGACAACACTGACATTGTCAGAGATGTTTGTATCTTCTCCACTCTCCAATTGGTTAGGGAATTACCCTGCACTCAGAGGCCAGGTTAGCTCTGCAGAAATGCAGCTTTGATACCAGCTATTCAGACAGATAAACCAAGTTTCCTAGAGTTTTAGCATTTACAAGCAGTGTGTATTAGAGCAGTTTACCTAGACCCTCTTAGATTCAGGATTTCCTCTCATAGAATGAAGATAATAATACATTTTATGGTTGTTTTAAGGATGAAGAAATGATCCTTCAGTAGGTAATCAATCAAATTTATTTGAATTCTTGCCTCCTCTTCATTCTTAACATCCAAACAGCAAGCAAAACAAATCACAGTGTATATTAACTTAAAGAAACATCTTGGAACTTCCCTGGTGGTCCAGTGGCTGACTCTGTGCTCCCAAAGCAGGGGCCCTGGGTTTGATCTCTGGTCAGGAAAATAGATCCCATATGCCATAACTAATACCTGCTGCAGCCAAATAAATAGAGAACTTTTTTTTTCCTATAAAAGAAACTTCTCACATCAAATATCTCCTTTTATTTCCATCTCTCATCATCTTCCATCTCTTCCTTGTTCTATCCATCTACTGCACTATTGTTAGTGCTCTCTTTCTCTCTCAAAATCTATCTGGTCTTGTCACTCCCATGTTTAATTATTTTCTGCTAATTTCCTGTTGTTTACACTATAGAAGCCAACTCAGCATGTCATTCAGAGGTACTCAATCTATATCTTGGGTCTTACTATAGCCATACCATGCATATCAAAGTTCAATAAACACTCACATATTTATGATTTCACCTATAGAAATACCTCTACACAAAATATCATTCCCCAATATCTCAAACTTCATGTCCCAGATGAAAATTATCTCTGTTGAAGCCTTCCTCCTTTCTGCTTTTATAGTGCATATTTCCAGCATAAATTTTATATGGCATATTGTAAATGTATAAAACAATTCTGCAAAATTGTGAACTACTTGAAGTCCAACAGTATCCCCCTTTAAATTCTTTTTTTATTTTATTTTATTTTTAAACTTTACATAATTGTATTAGTTTTTCCAAATATCAAAATGAATCCATCACAGGTATACGTGTGCTCTCCATCCTGAACCCTCCTCCCTCCTCCCTCCCCATACCATCCCTCTGGGTCGTCCCAGTACACTAGCCCCAAGCATCCAGTATCGTGCATCGAACATGGACTGGCATCTCGTTTCATACATGATATTTTACATGTTTCAATGCCATTCTCCCAAATCTTCCCACCCTCTCCCTCTCCCATAGAGTCCGTAAGACTGTTCTATACATCAGTGTCTCTTTTGCTGTCTCGTACACAGGGTTATTGTTACCATCTTTCTGAATTCCATATATATGCGTTAGTATACTGTATTGGTGTTTTTCCTTCTGGCTTACTTCACTCTGTATAATAGGCTCCAGTTTCATCCACCTCATTAGAACTGATTCAAATGTATTCTTTTTAATGGCTGAGTAATACTCCATTGTGTATATGTACCACTGCTTTCTTATCCATTCATCTGCTGATGGACATCTAGGTTGCTTCCATGTCCTGGCTATTATAAACAGTGCTGCGATGAACATTGGGGTACACGTGTCTCTTTCCCTTCTGTGTTTCCTCAGTGTGTATGCCCAGCAGTGGGATTGCTGGATCATAAGGCAGTTCTATTTCCAGTTTTTTAAGGAATCTCCACACTGTTCTCCATAGTGGCTGTACTAGTTTGCATTCCCACCAGCACTGTAAGAGGGTTCCCTTTTCTCCACACCCTCTCCAGCATTTATTATTTGTAGACTTTTGGATCGCAGCCATTCTGACTGGTGTGAAATGGTACCTCATAGTGGTTTTGATTTGCATTTCTCTGATAATGAGTGATGTTGAGCATCTTTTCATGTGTTTGTTAGCCATCTGTATGTCTTCTTTGGAGAAATGTCTAAATATAAAATATTAACACATAGAACTTTTGAAACAAATAAGTAAAAATAGTAGTAGATACACTTGATAAAAGAAGATAATTTTTTTTGTGACTTGGTTTGCTCTTAAATATTTGTGCATTATATAATATTTTCAAGGAATTATGTATACAAAAGACAATCAAAATTTAAAATTCCACAAGGTCATATATTTAGCATTATTTCAAAAAATATATATCCTATGAAGAGTTATATAGCCATCTGCTGTCTGATGTTTATTCATGGAACAAACTTCAGGGCTTTGATGTTTTCAAATCATCATTCAAACTTATTGGAAATCCTACTAGAAAAGACAATTTTACCTTGAACAACTGGGTCATAAAAAGTTGGGATGTTTTAAATTTTAATATGCAGTGTATACATAAGTTGAATTGACAAGCTGCAAAATGCATATTTTATTGGTTTAATTTATAGAAGAAAATATCAACAAAGCCTAAGAATTTTGAAAATTATGACCTAAAAATATTGGAAAAAATTCAAGTATAAGATATTAAGAATAAAATCAAATATGTCAGTTTTCACAATAATTGTGAATGGGGTAATGATTGCAACCCACACCATTGTTCTTGCCTGGAAAATTCCATAAATAGAGGAGCCTCCTGGGGTCACAAAGAAGTGGACACAACTGAACACCACCACCAAAATATTCATCTCAAATGTCAAAGACGAAAAAAAAATCCAGTTGTATTTACTTTAGAGAATAAGCAGCAAAGATATATCAATGTTTCAAACAAATGCAATAAGTTAAAAACAGCAATTTAAACCCAAATTACTGAATTGACAGAAGTACTAAATTGACAAAAAAATGAACTATTTCTTGGTCATGAAAGCAACAAACAATGAAAGCTTGAGTATATTTGTGTGGTAATAAGTAGTAGATGCCTCGCAGCATTCTAGGAAAAGGAACTTTGAGAAAGCTGCAGTCACAGTGATGGATATTAATATACTCCTCTGGATCTGATAGATCAAGATATAATTTGAACAAGTATGAAAATTATTTGAATGACATAATTAATAACTAATTTTTTATTTGCTAGAAATTTTTTAAACAATTTTTTGCTTGGACATGAAAAGAACATAACTAATTTTTAAATTGCAAAAGTGCTTTTGACTGCATTATCAGGCCAATTATAATAAACTAAAATCAACAATAGAAAAATAAATTCGAACAGACATAAAATTTTAACTTTTTAAAAAATATTTAAGTCATTTGTTAAAATTAATGTTGGATAAAACTCTAAATTGAAACAATAAGTAATTTTAAAAAGGGAAAAATGTTAAACTCAGATGTATAACAATTTTACTATAGCTAACAGTCCTTGGTGTTCTTTGGAAGGACTGATGCTAAAGCTGAAACTCCAATACTTTGGCCACCTCATGCAAAGAGTTGACTCATCGGAAAAGACTCTGATGCTGGGAGGGATTGGGGGCAGGAGGAGAAGGGGACAACAAAGGATGAGATGGCTGGATGGCATCACTGACTTGATGGACGTGAGTCTGAGTGAACTCCGGGAGTTGGTGATGGACAGGGAGGCCTGGCGTGCTGCGATTCATGGGGTCGCAAAGAGTGGGACACGACTGAGCAACTGAACTGAACTGAACCATTATATATTTTAGTGGCACTGTCTACCATTTGTCTTCTGAGATTCTAAAGCATAAGTTCTTGACTGAGTCAGCAGGCATGTTTCTTTGAACAATATCCAGGTTGTTCTAGGACCACACATTGACAAAAATTAATCACTGTCAATTAGCTCATCTGTATGCAGAGAAATATTGATAGCCTTACAGTCTTTATTTTTTAAATTACAAAAATATGTATTCAAGTTAATATTTATTAACTTATTAATGTATTTTTAAATGAAAAAATTATGTATTCAAGTTAATATATTTGATGAAACACAAAGTGAAATCAGAGAGACTATATAAAAGGAAAAAGTAAAGATGAAGGTATGAGTTAAGAAAATAAAGTTAAAAGCATCAAGATTAATAAATGAAATATACTCCAATACTCTGAAGGATTAATAAAACAGATATAGCCAGAAAATTTGTCTGAGGGCAAATAGTAAATAAATAAATGACATCATTCAGAGTGAAGGACAGTGAATGAGTTTAAGTAATCATATAAAGGATATTTGATATAATTTTATAATGATTAATTTGAAAACATAATTTTTAATTTACACATCATCATAATTTACTTAAAAAGCTAAACTGACAATGTAATATACATAGAAAATCCCATAAAAATTTAATCAATCTATTAGACATCAAATAGCTTTATAGGCAAGTTCTTCCTTTCCCTACTATGTTAACTAATTACTCAGAAATACTTTTTAAAGTTTTCCAATATTAATATATTAAAATTTATAAACTAATACATTATCCAATCTATAGAGTGCTTGCTATGCCCCCTGCTCTTTATTCAGATTATTTTATTTAATTCTCATTAAAATAGTGTGATACAGATAGCATTTTTATGTCCATATTAGGGACAAGGCTGAAATTTTAAAAGATTAAATGTCTTATTCAGAATATACATGAGGAAAGTTAGAAGTGATTATTTGCACCTTGTGGAGTAGAAAATGGAATTCACTCCAGGATTATTGCCTGGAAAATTCCACGGGCAGAGGAGCCTGGCACAGTCCATGGTGTTTTAAAGAGTCAGACACAGCTGAGAACATATGTAACACATATGCATTCATGCTCAGGCACTCAATCATGTCTGACTCTTTGAAACCTAATGGACTGTAGCCCACCGGGCTCCTCTGTCCATGGGATTTTCCAGGCAAGAATACTGTAGTGGATTGCCATTTCCTCTTCCAAGGGATCTTCCCAACCCAGGGAGCAAACCAAAGTCTCCTATATCTTCTGCCTTGGCAAGTGGATTCTTTACCACTGAGTCAGGACAATAGATCAAGTCAATATACCAGTATCACGAGGTAACTATCAAGAGATGCTTCAAGATAATCATGCTTTTGGTCCAGCATCACCCTCCAATGGTGATGATTCACCTTCTGAGTGTGTAGTCACCCTTCTTCTCTGAGAGTACGTGGATAGGATAGGATAATACAAGCCTTGAAACCCATTTTGTTGGCTTCAAAACTGCCTCTATTTAAGACCTACTGTTGGTGTCTAGTCTTATTACTTTCTGTGCTCATGCTTGTCAAAGTCAGATGATTAAATTAAAAGTGGTTTTAGAAAGATGAGCAGCCAGGGTGGAGGATGAGAACAAGAACTTTCAGTTCCTTCAAGAGAACTCATTTGGAAAAGAAGTAACCAGTCTTACAGAAGTAAATAAAAACTTGCAGCTCTACCATAATCTCAAAGAAATATGATTTTAATTCCTTTTAAAGGAATAACCCAAGAACAAAGTCAAATTTTAGGATGTTTATCTTTTTTCTTTAAGCTGCAAGTTTCCAACTAAAATTTCACACTTTGCATGGTTTTAAGAGAGTCATATTCTGCCCTTCTTTGGGATTGGAATGAAAACATCTTTTCCAGGCCTGTGGCCACTGTTGAGTTTTCCAAATTTGCTGGTATATTGACTGCAGCACTTTCACAGCACCATCTTTTTGGATTTGAAATAGCTCAGCTGGAGTTCCATCACCTCCACTAGCTTTGTTTGTAGTGATGCTTCCTAAGGCCAACTTGACTTCAAACTTGAGGATGTCTGGCTTTAGGTGAGTGATCACACCATTATGGTTATCTGGGTCACTAAGATCTTCTTTGTATAGGTTCTGTGTATTCTTGCCACCTCTTCTTAGTACCTTCTGCTTCTGTTAGGTCTTGTACTTTATTGAGCTCATCTTTGCATGAAACGTTCACTTGGTATCTCTGATTTTCATGAAGAGCTCTCTAGTCTTTCCCGTTCTATGGTTTCCCTCTATTTCTTTGCATTATTCATTTAGGAAGTTGTTGTTGTCTTTCCTGGCTATTCTTTGGAATGCTGTATTTAGATGGGTATATCTTTTCTTTTCTCTTCTGTCTTTTACTTCTCTTCTTTTCTCAGCTGTTTGTAAGGCCTCCTCAGAGAACCATTTTGCCTTTTTGCATTTCTTTTTCTGGGAATGATTTTGATCACAGCCTCCTATACAATGTTATGAACCTGTGTCAATAGTTCTTCAGGTACTCTGTCTATCAGATCTAATCCCTTGAATCTATTTGTCACTTTCACTGAATAATCATAAGGGATTTGATTTAGGTCATACCTGAATGATCTAGTGGTTTTCTCTATGTTCTTCAGTTTAAATATGAATTTGCAATAATGAGTTCATGATCTGAGTCACAATCGTTTCCCAGTCTTGTTTTTGCTGACTGACTGTGTAGATCACAATAAACTGGGGAAAATTCTGAAAGAGATGGGAACACCAGACTACCTGACCTGCCTCTTGAGAAATCTGTATGCAGGTCAAGAAGCAACAGTTAAAACTGGACATGGAACAACAGACTGGTTCCAAATTGGGAAAAGAGGGCATCAAGGCTGTATATTGTCACTCTGCTTATTTAACTTATATGCAGAGTACATCATGAGAAATGCTGGACTGGATGAAGCATTAGCTGGAATTAAGATTGTTGGGAGAAATATCAATAACCTCAGATATACAGATGACTCCACCCTTATGGAAGAAAGTGAAGAAGAAATAAAGAACCTCTTGATGAAAGTGAAAGAGGAGATTGAAAAAGCTGGCTTAAAACTCAGCATTCAGAAAACTAAGATCATGGCATCTGGTCCCATCACTTCTTGGCAAATAGATATGGAAACAATGGAAACAGTGACAGACTTTACTTTTTGGGCTCTAAAATCACTGCATATGGTGACTGCAGCCATGAAATTAAAAGACGCTTGCTCCTTGGAAGAAAAGTTATGATCAACCTAGACAGCATATGCAAAAGCAGAGACATTACATTGCCAACAAAGGTCCATCTAGCCAAAGCTATGGTTTTTCCAGTAGTCATGTATGGATGTAAGAGTTGGACTATATTGAAAATTGAGCGCCAAAGAATTGATGCTTTTGAACTGTGGTGTTGGAGAAGACTCTTGAGAGTCTCTTGGACTGCAAGGAGATCCAACCAGCCCATCTCTTGGCAAAACTCTGTTAGCCTTTACCCTCCTTCATTTTGTACACCAAGTCCAAACTTACCGGTTACTCCAGGTATCTCTTGACTTCCTCCTTTTGCACTCCAGTCCCCTATGATGAAAAGGACATCTTTTTTTTGTTGTTAGTTCTAAAACATCTTATAGATCTTCATAGAACTGTTCAGCTTCAGCTTCGTCAGCATTAGTGGTTGGGGCATAGACTTGGATTACTGTAATATTGAATGGTTTGCCTTGGAAACAAAGAAGGTTATAACTACCTCACAATCGACTCACTTAACATGATAGCAAGGTGATGCTCAAAATCCTACAAGCTAGGCTTCAACAGCATGTAAAGTACAAACTTCCAGATGCACAGGTAGGTTTTAGAAAAGGAAGAGGAAAAAGATATCAAATTGCCAACATTTGTTGGATCATAGAAAAAGCAAGAGAATTCCATAAAAACATCTACTTCTGCTTCATTGACTACACTAACGCTGTTGTTACTATGTGGATCACAACAAACTGTGGAAAATTCTTACAGAACTGCTATTACCAGACCACCTTACCAGCCTCTGGAGAAACCTGTATGCAGGTCAAGAAGCAACACTTAGAACTGGACATAGAACAATGAACTGGTTTAAAATTGGGAAAGGAGTACATCAAGGCTGTATACTGTCACCCTGTTTATTTAACTTATATGCAGAGTACACCATGTGAAATGTTGAGCTGGATGAAGTACAAGCTGGAATCAAGATTGCTGGGAGAAATATCAATAAACTCAGATATGCAGATGACACCATCCTTATGGTAGAAAGTGAAGGGAAACTAAAGAGCCTCTTGATTAAGGTGCAAAAGGAGAGTGAAAAAGCTGGCCTAAAATTCAACATTCAAGAAACAAAGATAATGGCATCCAGTTCTATCACTTCACAGCAAATAAATGGGGAAACGATGAAAACAGTGACAAACTTCATTTTCTTGGGCTCTGTAATTACTGTGGACAGTGACTGCAACCATGAAATAAGACACCTGCTCCTTGGAAGAAAAGTTATGACCAACCTAGACAGCATATTAAAAAGCAGACATTACTTTGTCAACAAACGTCCATATAGTCAAACCTATGGCTTTTCCAGTTGTCATTTATGGATGTGAGAGTTGGACTATAAAGAAGGCTGAGTGCTGAAGAATCAGTGCTTTTGAACTGTGGTGTTGAAGAAGACTGTTGAGAGTCCCTTGGACCGTAAGGAGATCTAACCAGCAAATCTTAAAGGAAACCAACCCTGAATATTCATTGAAAGGACTGATGCTGAAGCTCCAATACTTTGGCCCCCTGAGGTGAAAAGCCAACTCAGTGAAAAAGACTCTTATGCTGGGAAAGATTGAAAGCAGGAGGAGAAGGGGACAACAGAGAATGAGATGTTTGGATGGCATCACCGACTCAATAGACATGAGTTGGAGCAAACTCCAGGAGATATTGAAGGACAAGGAAACCTGGTGTGCTGCAGTCACAAAGAGTGGGACAGAACTGAGTGACTGAATAACAACATGTTCTGCCAAAATTCATTCATCAATTTATTTTGTTTTATAACTGCAATGGTTAAAGATTTATAGATAAATAGATTTGGTTAGATACACATATGTGGATATATAGACACACATGTACAAAGATAGATTAGAAAGATAGATATTAGATTTATAGAATTTGCAACTATTTTCTTTAAATTGTGAAGTCACATAAATTTTGGTATTAGGCTGAAAAAATTTCGTGTTTTTTTACAGATTCCCCATAAAAGAAAAATTTATTTAAAATGATAGTCTAATATAGAATCTAAATTTGTAACACATATTTCTGCATCTCATTAGAAATACAAATGTCCAAATATATTCAAATTCAATAACTGAAGGATGAGTTACTATAAATAAATAAACATCTATCATCATGAAAATACTCAGTGGGAAAACGATAATCTATTCAATAAATTGTGTTGGGAGACTGGGCAAATGGTTTCATCCTTCTACAATATTATGAGGACTATTATTTAAACTTTCTGGAGGTTGACCTGGCAGTGTCCTCTAAAATATACACATGCTCCCAGTTCATAATCCATAATAAAAGTGGTCTAAATGTGGAGTTCAAATGATATCATAGAAATGAGTAAACTTTACTGTCAGAGGAACAGATGCATGTATCAAGAACAGAATCACAAGTATAAAGGTCCAAAAAACCCATATAGATCACTTTAATTCCAACTGAAAAAATAAAACAATTGATCCTTTATATTTTGGTCCAAGAACATGTAGTATGGTTTTCGTGCCCTTCATGGGAAAAAAAAAATTATCATTAGCTTCATAACCAGGAAAGGACTGCACAGGAACCAAGCAAAGGACCCTAGGACACTCCCTTACAAGGTTGTGATAATGTAAAGGGAATTTAACATTTTTAATTTGCAAAGGGAAGTGTGCAGCAATGTAGAATGCCCCCAAAGGGTAGATATCAGGATAGAAATCAGGATAGAATCAGAAAAGACAACCATAATAATAACAAAAAAGAGGGGCTTAGTATAATATATACCTTCAGGTGTGTGCTTAAGAACATCTGGATAATTACAGGCCAATTCCCCCAACCCTAATCTCATCACTGCTCAGTGTAAACTAATCCACAATAGTAGACTCCCATTGCTTCAGTTGCTGTATACTGGCATCTTTGCTAGGACTGGTTTGAGGTATGGGAGACATAAGAAGTTTCTCACCTGTTGAAAAAGAGATAAATTGAGATACATGCCCGCAAAGAGTGGCAATATTTCCCAAGAGTTGACAGCCAAGTCTTCAGACATTCAACTAGCTAGGGACATGTGATGTCAAATCTTGAAGAGTTTTCAGGTTAATTTTGCTTTTTGTTTTAAACATGCATATTTTAAAAGATCAGCAAGGGCATATTATAAATCAGAAAAAAAAAATCTGCTGGGATTTTACAATCAAAATATGACATGAAATGCATTTCATGTTTTTTATATTCTTCATGCTACACCCCAGACCCGTTTGGAACAAGCTGTACCCCCATGCCTTTCTGTTTCTTGGAGTATTTTGGTGGGCAGGTGTGAAAGCATCAAATGAGATGACTGCCCACAATTTGAGAAACATTACAGTGCTTCACATATATTGATTATTACTTTTTCAATTAGAGAACTCGGAAGTGTGCCACTGATTCCATTTCACCCTACACACTCTCTATTTGTCTTACTTGAAACATCATCACATCAGCAATTACCTCTCCTGCAAGAACTCACAATGACTTTTCTTCCACTTGTCCTAATTCTAAAGGCCTCTGATTGCCTGGATCCATCATAATCGCCTCTCTACTGCTCTTCAGCACAGTCCATGTGTTTGCTTCAAACCCATCTCCTTGTGCACACAGATAAATAATTCTTGGTGCTACAGCTTTCTTGCAGTGCTGATCTGCTGCTCACCTCTCATCTCACATCACTAGATGAGTCTTATTTATTCTTTAATGTCCAATTTAAATCATCTCTCCCTGTAAGATGCCCTCACTGACCAAATCAGCTCACAAAATTGACTGCCCTTAGAAGCAATAACATCCCCCAATTAGCACAAATTTAATCCTCAGTTATTTTGTTTCATTTGTACTTTAATTCTTGCCTTGACTAAATTGACTAAGATACCAGCCGTGATTATAATTGCTTTGTACTATTTATCAGTCACTCCATGTTATACTCAATTAGTCTTCAATATCCCCCCATGTAATGCCTAACAAAATCTTTATTATTGAATAGTTGATATTCTAGCCCAATGTGCACTCTAAAAGCAACAATATTTACAGTGGGAATTTCACCCCATTAGAGATGTTTTAATAATGTTTCTGTTGATCATTATCTTCCACTTTTTTTCCCACACCAGTCAATGGGGGAAAAAAATGCAATGCCTGGAAAGGAAACAGCCACCACAAACTTCAAACAACAGATGTTAACCATGTACAGGTGGCTGGATGGCTCATGGGATGGCTAATAGGATTTGAGACTTTTCACCTCATGATAATCAGTCTGGATTTGGCCTGTGGTTGACAGGTCACCCTACAGCTGTTAAAGGGATGCCAGGTGTGATAAGCTCTCATTACCAGCATTGTGGGCAGGTGTTTACATCATAGCAAGTACCCCTGTGGCCACTTTCAGGGGCAGCAGAGTCCCTGGTTTCTGGAAGGTGCAGCTACCTGTCAAGAGTAATGTGGGCTGCTATGTGTAATGGCTGCAATGTTCCCAAATGGTAGCAGAAATGCTATAAAATGGGCAGTGGCACCTCACTGTGACTTACTAAGATGTGATAAATGGCACATTTGGAAATAACGTGGTGCATTTTGAAATACCAAAATCAACTCTGATTTAAACCCATTATTTCCTCTAAATGAAATTCCTTTTTTAGAAGACTAGTTTTGAATTTGCATGAAGCATTTACTTAATAATACTGAAGATGTGCTATTTAATTTTCAGGTTCAATCTGCTTTGCATATGAGAGGCTCTGTTTTATGGAGCATCATTTGGGAACATTCTGTAAACCTGAAACCACAAAGCAGACAGAGTCAATGTGGTAAAACCCTTCATTAAACATGAAGAAATCTGAGTAAAGCCTCTTAAAATTTAGTCTCTTGCCAATAGAAACCACTTAATAAATGTCCATTAAAATAATGCATGAATACATTTTATTTCTTTTTAAAATAAGGGGATTGGACTTGTCTAGTATAATTTTCTGCTCTCAAATGCTATCTACAAAATCTCAAAAGGAAGATGCTTCCTACAGTGTATAACCAAGAATTGATACAGTGATTCATGCTGCTCCTAAAGTGAAAGGTTTCCCAAAGAAGGAAGATGGTAATGGATTTTGTTTCTGACCCCCAGAAGTTGTTTCTGCTCCTGCACCCTTCAGAGTTCTCTTAAATCCCAATGCTTCAGTGCAAGGCTCGTGAGTATGGCTTTTACTGTTAAAATTCTCTCCTTAACTAATAATGAACTTCCCTGGACTTCCCTGGTGGTAAAGCATCTGCTTACAATGTGGGAGACCCGGGTTCGATCCCTGGGTTGGCAAGATCCTCTGGAGAAGGAAATGGCAACCCACTCCAGTACTCTTGCCTGGAAAATCCCATGGACAGAGGAGCGTAGTAGGCTACAGTCCATGGGGTCACAAAGAGTCAGATACGACTGAGCGACTTCACTCACTTTAACTAATGAAACTTGTATGAAGGTGAGGACTGCCTAAAATCTAAGTGATAGAATGAATTGAGTATGTTGATAACAGATCAAGAAAGAGGCAATATGTATATAATGGGATACTTCCTTTTTCCTGGCAATTAATATCTATATTTCAAATATAAATTCAAAGAAGCATTCAGTTCAGTTCAGTCACTCAGTCATGTCTGACTCTTTGTGACTCCATGGATGCAGTATGCCAGGCTTCCCTGTCCACCAACCAACGCCTGGAGCATGCTCAATCTCATGTCCATCAAGTCCGTAATGCCATCCAACGATCTCATCCTCTGTAGTCTCCTTCTCCTCCTGCCTTCGATCTTTCTCAGCATCAGGGTCTTTTCCAGTGAGTCAGTTTTTTGCATCAGGTGGCCAAAGTATTGGAGCTTCATCTTCAGCATCAGTCTTTCCAATGCATATTCAGGACTGATTTCCTTTAGGATTGACTAATTTGATCTCCTTGCAGTCCAAAGGACTCTCAAGAGTCTCCTCCAACACCACAGTTCAAAATCATCAAGTCTTTGGTTCTCAGCTTTCTTTATGGTCCAACTCTCACATCCGTACATTACTACTGGAAAAATCATAGCTTTGACTAGATGGACCTTTGTTGGCAAAGTAATGTCTCTGCTTTTAAATATGCTGTCTAGGTTGGTCATAACTTTTCTTCTAAGGAGCAAGTGTCTTTTAATTTCATGGCTGCAGTCAACATCTGCAGTGATTTTGGAGTCCAAGAAAATAATGTTTGTCACTGTTTCCATTGTTTCCCCTTCTATTTACCATGAAGTGATGGTATCAGATGCCATGATCTTAGTTTTTTGAATGTTGAGTTTTAAGTCAACTTTTTCACTCTCTTTCACTTTCATTAAGAGGCTCTTCAGTTCCTCTTCACTTTCTGCCATTAAGGGTAGTGTCATTTGCTAATGTGCTGCTGCTGCTGCTGCTGCTAAGCCACTGCAGTCGTATCCAACTCTATGCAACCCCAGAGACGGCAGCCCACCAGGCTCCCCCATCCCTGGGACTCTCCAGGCAAGAACACTGGAGTGGCTTGCCATTTCCTTTTCCAATGCATGAAAGTGAAAAGTGAAAGTGAAGTCGTTCAGTCGTGTCTGACTCCTAGCGACCCCTTGGACTGCAGCCTACCAGGCTCCTCCGTCCATGGGATTTTCCAGGCAAGAGTACTGGAGTGTTGCATATGTGAGGTTATTAATATTTCTCATGGCAATCTTGATTCCAGCTTGTGCTTCATCCAGCCTGGCATTAAGTAGCCATATTCTCTGTAGAGAGCTTGCAATGACCTACTGTGGATTTCCTCAATGTTTTATAAAAAGGCATCTAATGAGCTTGATTATTCTCAACCATCACTGCATTCTCTTGTCCCCACATCAGTAAATACAGTCTAATTTAAGATAGAGAAAAGAATCAAGAAGAAACTGCTGATTTGTATACCAAAAGGGGTCAATTTATGATGGGGAAACCAGTACTCAGTAGTTAGAGATGGGGAGATCAAGGCTTTTACTTTTTGGCTGGATACTGGTGATGTGAGGAAAGCCCCAGATTTTCCAGGGTTTTAAAGCCAAAATGGTGCACAGAGAGAGAATTTCTGTATGAACTTGATATGTGTCTCCTGGAGTTGGATTCACATACATGTAGAGTCTTATGTCTACTTCCCTATAGAGAGTGCTGAGGAAGCTTGTTGGAATGGTTCAACCTTTTCTGTAGCATAATGTTAGAGAACAAAATGTCAACAAGTTTCCCCAATGCCCAAGACTCCAGGTGCTCCTCAAGCACAGAAGAGAAGCTCAGCAGTTCAATTACTTCACTGTCAGAAAACACCCAACAGAGACACACAAGGCAAGCCAGTCCTTCACATGACTATAAGGTAGACCATGATACAGGGCCATTTTGCCTGTTTTTCCATCCTAGTCTCCAATGCCAGAGAAGCTAGAATTAGAAGACAGGAAGTACAAGGGAATTAATTCCCCTCTATGTTGGACATAGGATACAGTCCAGTATGCGCCAGGAGGGAAGAGGAAGGGCAGTGAAATGTGAAGTGGTCCTGACTGGGTGACTTTAGTGGCAGTTGTTGGCCTGTTCCAGTAGGTTCCTCAGTGCTCCCGTACTGTCAGGCCCACACAGCAGTTCTCTCACTGTGTACTGTTCTGCACTAGAACCTTGGAGAAAGCTATAGGATAAATCAGAAAGGTCATTATGGATCCAGAAAGGAGAGATGCATGCTTGTATGAAGCCAGAGTAATTTAAAAAAATTAAATTGTCTTATATTTGTAGCCTGCCAGATTCCATTTATTCAATCAACCAACTGCACAGGTATAGAATAAAGAGAGAGTGATTGTAGGATAGAAAGCCAAAGATGGAGGCAAAAAAGGGAAAAAATGAAAAAAAAAAATCTCAGAATTATGTAGACATCCCTTAGAATCTCACTACTGAAAACTATGGTATATGGACAAGCAGCAACACCATGACCTGGGAACTTGTTAGAAATGTAGAATCTTGGACTCTACACACCTCCAAGGCATTTTTCTTTTTTCTCTCAAAATTTAGTCTTAGAACTATCACATAGAGAGTTTGGGGGAAAAAAAAGTTCCTTGGTCTTTTGAATCATTAGGTTGAGGTGACTTAGATGGATTCTTTCTAATAAGTTCCCAGGTGATTCTAACGCTACTCATCTTGGGCCTCATTTTGCATTAGTAATGCAGGAAGAAGCTAAAAAAATGGTACTTATCTACTTCATTGATTTTCCTAAGAATAAACAATGATCTAAACAAGAGGGAGGTGGAGAGAGATATTTCTCTTTACCTCTTTCCAAATGTCATAACCACTTTAGAGTGCAGCAAAAAGTAGCTTTCCTCCTTCACTTTGTAGAAATGTTAAAGAGCTCAGGAATAAATATCTGGATGAGTGTGAAAACCAACAGATACTAATATGAGACATATCCATTCTTAATTTCTTTTATTTTTCTATTCTCCTATTAGAGTTAATGTGTGCATATAGTACATCTCCCCCAGCACTTCTTGTTGCCAGCTCCCATCACTTTGTTGCTTTAATAAGGGTCTGATGGGACTTCCTGAGGTGGTTCTGTGATTAAGATTTCATCTTCCAATGCAGGAGGTGTGGGGTCTGTCCCTAGTTGAGGAGTTAAAATGCCACATGACTCGTGGCCTAAAAGCCAAAACTTAAAACAGAAACAATATTTAACAAATTCAGTAAAGACTTTAAAAATCTCCACATCAAAAATCTTAAAAAAATAATGATCTGAGTAATTCTTTTAACACTCCTCTTTTCTCCTCCATGAATCTAAAGGGAAAACAAAATGTAACTGGGAAATATCTAATAGAATGGAAAAAAATTATCCAGAAAAATAGCTGCATAGTTTTCAAAAACCCCAGTTCTATTTATTTTATGTAAAACTTGCACATTTTTTCCATATCAGGCTAGAGAATAAAAACACAAGACCAGTATCATACCATGCCTGTGTTATGAAAAATCTAGCACCCACAAAAAAGCAACTGACATTTATTTTTCGTGTGAGGAAATTTTCAAAGCAACCGTTTGATGAGAAGTTGAGTGGTATGTCTGAGAGAAAAGATAAGATAGAAAATTTGCAACCTCCTCTCACCCCGAGAGCCTTAGCAGAGATTCTCCCTGGGCATCAGCTAATGCTTTATCTGCTCTCAGCACGAAGCTTCAGGAGAAGCTTAGACCTAGCGAGGCATTGGAAATGTGAGCCTCGGCAGCTTCTTCTCCTCACAGCAATCATTATCATTAACAATAGCTGATGATTTTACCACTCTGCAGACTGGACTTTTTGAATAAAGTTCACAGATAAATAAGGTAATTGATTGCAAAAAAACTATAATTAGATGATGATTCCAAATAGCATACATTTACTGCATATTGGATGAAAATCAGGAGAACAAAACTAATAGGAAAAGATCAGCCCCTCAAAATCTATTTTTTTTAATATGGTGCTAAATGACCTCACAGGGTTTCTGCCATAGGAGAATCCCTGGTTTCTTTATAAATTCAAAATTAAGACCTTATTTCTCTAAGTGAGTATTTGTATTTCCCTATCACGATGGTGTGATCACTGACATAGAGCCAGACATCCTGGAATGTCAAGTCAAGTGGGTGTTAGAAAGCATCACTACTAACAAAGCTAGAGGAGGTGATAGAATTCCAGTTGAGCTATTTCAAATTCTGAATGATGATGCTGTGAAAGTGCCGCACTCAATATGCCAGCAAATTTGGAAAACTCAGCAGCAGCCACAGGACTGGAAAAGGTCAGTTTTCATTCCAGTCTCAAAGAAAGGCAATGACAAAGAATGCTCAAACTACTGCACAATTGCACTCATCTCACACGCTAGTGAAGTAATGCTCAAAATTCTCCAAGCCAGGCTTCAGCAATATGTGAACCATGAACTTCCAGATGTTCAAGCTGGTTTTAGAAAAGGCAGAGGAACCAGAGATCAAATTGCCAACATCTGCTGGATCATGGAAAAAGCAAGAGAGTTCCAGAAAAACATCTATTTCTGCTTTATTGACTATGCCAAAGCCTTTGACTGTGTGGATCACAAGAAACTGTGGAAAATTCTGAAAGAGATGGGAATACCAGACCACCTGATCTGCCTCTTGAGAAATTTGTATGCAGGTCAGGCGGCAACAGTTAGAACTGGACATGGAACAACAGACTGGTTCCAAATAGGAAAAGGAGTACGTCAAGGCTGTATATTGTCACTGTTTATTTAACTTATATGCAGAGTACATCATGAGAAACTCTGGACTGCAAGAAACACAAGCTGGAATCAAGATTGCCGGGAGAAATATCAATAACCTCAGATATGCAGATGACACCACCCTTATGGCAGAAAGGGAAGAGGAACTCAAAAGCCTCTTGATGAAAGTGAAAGTGGAGAGTGAAAAGTTGGCTGAAAGCTCAACATTCAGAAAACGAAGATCATGGCATCCGGTCCCATCACTTCATGGGAAATAGATGGGGAAACAGTGGAAACAGTGTCAGACTTTATTTTTGGGGGCTCCAAAATCACTGCAGATGGTGACTGCAGCCATGAAATTAAAAGACACTTACTCCTTGGAAGGAAAGTTATGACCCACCTAGATAGCATATTCAAAAGCAGAGACATTACTTTGCCAACAAAGGTCCGTCTAGTCAAGGCTATGGTTTTTCCTGTGGTCATGTATGGATGTAAGAGTTGGACTGTGAAGAAGACTGAGCACTGAAGAATTGAAGCTTTTGAACTGTGGTGTTGGAGAAGACTCTTGAGAGTCCCTTGGACTGCAAGGAGATCCAACCAGTCCATTCTGAAGGAGATCAGCCCTGGGATTTCTTTGGAAGGAATGATGCTAAAGCTGAAACTCCAGTACTTTGGCCACCTCATGCGAAGAGTTGACTCATTGGAAAAGACTCTGTTGCTGGGAGGGATTCGGGGCAGAAGGAGAAGAGGACGACAGAGGATGAGATGGCTGGATGGCATCACTGACTCGATGCACATGAGTTTGAGTGAACTCCAGGGGTTGGTGATGGACAGGGAGCCCTGGCGTGTTGAGATTCATGGGGTCGCAGAGTTGGACATGACTGAGCAACTGAACTGAACTGAACTGATGATCCTGTTTTGTGCTTAGAACCAGTGGGTCTTCCATAAGTAGTTTTTGAGCCAACTTGATATCTCTTCTTTTATATTCAAACAAGAAATTGTCCAGGCAGGTCTCCAATCATAATAGACTCTACTCTATTTGGGTACCAAATTAAATGCTAAGCTAAAAACCAAATTTCGGACATATCAGGATCAAACTTCTAAAAGATTCTCATCAAAACTTGACTGAGGGAGTAATGGATTCATGAGGAAAACTTGCAAACTTTATGTCTCAAGGGCAAAGATTTTACTTGTCTCACTAACTAAAGCCTCCAGAGAGCCAAAGCTTCCAGAATAATTTTTATATGTTTCTCATTATATATTAGCTTTAAAATGAATGTTTTATCTATAATAATTGGTTTGTATTTCCTAACTCCTGCTTTTTTTTTTTTTAACTAGAGTCCTACTCAAGAATCCTATGAATATAAAACAACTTTGTTTTCTCAGATCAGTTCAGGTGCTCAGTCATGTCTGACTCTCTGCAACCCCATGAACCCCAGCACACCAGGCCTCCCTGTCCCTCACGAAATCCTGTAATTTCCCCAAACCCATGTCCATCAAGTCAGTGATGCCATCCAACCATCTCAATCCTCTGTCGTCCCCTTCTCCTCTGGCCCTCAATCTTTCCCAGCATCAGGGTCTTTTCAAATGAGTCAGCTCTTTGCATCAGGTGGCCAAAGTATTGTTCTGTTTTCTATTAGATGCTTATTACTATTGTGCACCCAGGACCCTGATGCTTTTAAAACAAGGCATACATTGGGAAAAAATAGAAGTAAAACAATAGAATGGGAAAGACTAGAGATCTCTTCAAGAAAATTAGAGATATCAAGGGAATATTTCATGCCAAGATGCATTCAATAAAGGACAGAAATGGTATGGACCTAAGAGAAGCAGAAGATATTTAGAAGAGGTGGCAAGAATACACAGAAGAACTGTACAAAAAAGATCTTCACAACCCAGATAATCATGGTACTGTGATCACTCACCCTAACCTAGAGCCAGACATCCTGGAATCTGATGTCAAGTGGGCCTTAGGAATCATCACTACAAACAAATCTAGTGGAGGTGATGGAATTCCATTTGGCTATTTGAAATCTGAAAGATGATGCTGTGAAAGTGCTGCATTCAATATGCCAGCAAATTGGGAAAACAGCAGTAGCCACAGGACTGGAAAAGGTCAGTTTCATTCCAATCTCAAAGAAAGGCAATGACAAAGAATGCTCAAACTACCACACAATTACACTCATCTCACATGCTAGTAAAGTAATGTTCAAAATTCTCCAAATCAGGCTTCAACAATACGTGAACCATGAACTTCCAGATGTTCAAGCTGATTTTAGAAAAGACAGAGGAACCAGAGATCAAATTGCCAACATCTGCTGGATCATCATAAAGCAAGAGAGTTTCAAAAAAACACCCACTTCTGCTTTATTGACTATGCCAAAGCCTTTGACTGTGTGGATCACAATAAACTGTGGAAAATTCTGAGATGGGATTACCAGACCACCTGACTTCCCTTTTGAGAGACCTATATGCAGGTCAGGCAGCAACAGTTAGAACTGGACATGGAACAACAGACTGGTTCCAAACAGGAAAAGGAGTATGTCAAGGCTGAATATTGTCACCCTGCTTATTTAAATTATATGCAGGGTACATCAAGAGAAACACTGGGCTGGAAGAAGCACAAGCTGGAATCAAGATTGCCAAGAGAACTACCAATAACCTCAGATATGCAGATGACACCACCCTTATGGCAGAAAGTCAAGAAGAACTAAAGAGCCTCTTGATGAAAGTGAAAGAGGAGAGTGAAAAAGTTGGCTTAAAGCTCAACATTCAGAAAACTAAGACCATGGCATCTGGTCCCATCACTTCATGGAAATAGATGGGGAAGCAGTGAAAATAGTGGCTGACATTATTTTTTTGGTCTCCAAAATCATTGCAGATGGTGACTGCAGCCATGAAATTAAAAGACGCTTACTCCTTGGAAGGAAAGTTATGACCAACCTAGACAGCATATTCAAAAGCAGAGACATTACTTTGCCAACAAAGGTCCGTCTAGTCACGACTATTGTTCTTCCAGTAGTCATGTATGGATGTGAGAGTTGGACTATAAAGAAACCTGAGCACCAAAGAATTGATGCTTTTGAACTGTGGTGTTGGAGAAGACTCTTGAGTGTCCCTTGGACTGCAAGGAGATCCAAACAGTCCATCCTAAAGGAGATCAGTCCTGGGTGTTCTTTGGAAAGACTGATGTTGAAGCTGAAACTCCAATACTTTGGCTACCTGATGCTAAGAGCTGGCTCATTTGAAAAGACCCTGTTGCTGGGAAAGATTGAGGGCAGGAGAAGAAGGGATAGAGAGGATGAGATGGCTAGATGGCTCACCGACTCAATAATATGGGTTTGAGTGGGCCCCAGGAGTTGGTGATGGACAGGGAGGCCTGGTGTGCTGCAATTCATGGGGTCGCAAAGAATTGGACATGACTGAGTGACTGAACTGAAGTGATACATTGGGTTGCATGTACTGTATGTGGACCAGTGTACAGTGAAGTGGAGGCAGAGCAGCTCTGCAAGCTCCTCTCCACTTTGCCATAGAGAACCCGCGATTGGACACTGAGGGCAAGCCACGCACATGCCCTCATGCCCAGTGATCCTGCAAGGTCACTATCATATGACAGAGGCTTGGCTGCCGTGCATTTTCCTCCCTGTGTACTTTCCATTTGTCTTCCTGAATATCAAGTCCTGAGCCTCTGAAAAGACAGAGAAATACTACAGAAATGAAGGTTCAAACTAGAAATACAGAAGTCCAAATAAATGAAGAGGAAATAGGCAAACTACCTGATGAATTCAGAATAATGATAGAAAAGATCAACAACCTTCAAGGCAAAATGGAGAAAATGCAAGAATCAATTAACAAAGACCTAGAAGAATTAAAGAATAAACATGCAAAGACAAACACCACAATTACTGAAATAAAAATACTCTAGAAGGAATCAATACCAAAATATCTGAAGCAGAAGAACGAATCAGTGAGCTGGAAGATAAAATGATGGAAATAACTTTGAAGAGAAGAATAAAGTGAAAAGAATGAAAAGAACTGTGGATAGTCTCAGAGGCCTCTGGGACAATATCAAATGCACCAACATTTGAATAATAGGGATCCCAGAAGAAAAGAGAAAAAGAAAGTGCATAAGAAAATTTCTGAAGAGATCATAGTTGAACATTTCCCCAACATGGAAAAAGAAATAGTTAATCAAGTCCAAGAGGCACAAAGAGTCCCATACAGGATAAATCCAAGGAGAAACATGCCAAGACATATACTAATCAAGCTAACAAAGACTAAACACAAATAAATAATATTAAAACCATCAAGGGAGAAACAACAAGTAAGATACAAGGGAAACCCCATACACTTAACAGCAGATCTTTCAGCAGAAACTCTGCAGGCCAGAAGGGAATGGCAGGACATTTTTTTTTTTTTTTTTAAGCCGATTCTTTGCAAAGATAAATGAAATTGGCATACCTTTAATTAAACTGACCAGGAAAAAACCAGAGATGACTCAAATTATTAAAATCAAGAACGGAAATGGGGACATTATTATAGACCTTATAGATGAAATGGATAAATTTCTAGAAATACACAAACTACTAAAACTGGTTCAAGAAGAACTAGAAAAACTTATAGACCTATAGGCAGGACATATTAAAAGTACAAAAACGGAAAAATCTACAACCAAAATTACTGTACCCATCAAGGATCTCATTCAAAATTGATGAAGAAATCAAAAGCTTTTAAGACAAGACAAAGTAAAAAGAAAGAAGTAAAAAGTACCACCAAACCAGATTTACAACAAATGTTAAAGGGACTTATACTGTCAAGAAATACAAGAGAAGAAGAAAGGTCTACAAAATCAACCCCAAGCAATTAAGAAAATGGCAATAGGAACATATATATCAACAATTACTTTAAATGTAAATGGATAAATGCTCCAACCAAAATACACAGACTGGCTGAATGGATACAAAAACAAGACCCATATATATGCTATCTACAAGAAACCTACTACAGACTGGAAGACACATATAGACTGAAAGTGAGAGGATGGAAAAATATATTCCATGCAAATGGGAAGCAAAAGAAAGCTGGAGTAGCAATCCTCATCTCAGACAAAATAGATCTTAAAGGAGATTACAAGAGATAAGGAAGGACACTATATAATGATCAAGGCATCAATACAATAGGAAGCTATAACAATTTTAAATATCTATGCACCAAACATAGGAGCACCTCAATACATAAAACAAACAGTAACAGATATAAAAGGAAAAATTGACAGTAACACAATAATAGTAGGAGATTTTAACCCCCCACTCACTCCAATGGACAGATCATCAAAACAGAAAATTAATAAGGAAATATGAGTCTTAAATGATACATTAGATGAGATGGATCTCATTGATATTTTCAGGACATTTCATCCAAATGCAGAAGAATACATCTTTTCAAGTGCACATGGAACATTCTCCAGGATAGACCACATCTTGGGTCACAAATCAAACCTCAGTAAATTAAAGAAATTTGAAATCATATCAAGCATCTTCTTTCACCACAATGCTGTGAGACTAAATATCAATTACAAGAAAAAAACTGTAAGAAACACAAACACATGGAGATTAAGCAACACATTTCTAAATAACCAACAGGTTACTGAAGAAATCAGAAGGGAAATCAAAAAATTCTAGAAACAAATGACAGTGAAAACATGACAATCTATGGGATGCAGCAAATGTAGTCCTAAGAGAGAAATTTGTAGCAATACAATCCTACCTCAAGAAACAAAACCATCAAATAGACAGCCTAACTTTACACCTAAACCAAGTGGAAAAAGAAGAACAAAAAAAACACCAAAATTAGTAGAAGGAAAGAAATCATAAAGATCCAAGCAGAAATAAATGAAAAAGAAATGAAAGAAATAATAGTAAAGATTAATAAAACAAAAAGCTGTTCTTTGAGAAGATAAACAAAATTGACAGACATTTAGCCAAGCTTATCAAGAAAAAAAGAGAGAAGACTCAAATCAACAAAATTAGAAATGAAAAAGGAGAGGTTACAACAGACAATGCAGAAATACAAAGGATTATAAGAGACTATTCTGAACAACTATATGTCAATAAAATGGATAACCTGGAAGAAATGGACAGATTCTTAGAAAAGTTTAATCTTCCAAGACTGAACCAGGAAGAAATAGAAATTAGGAACAACCCAATTAGAAGCACTGAAATTGAAGCTGTGATCAAAAATCTCCCAAAAAACAAAAGCCCAGGACCAGACGGCTTCACAGCAGAATTCTATCAAACATTTAGAGAAGAGCTAATGCCTATCCTTCTAAAACTCTTTCAAAAAATTGCAGAGGAAGAAACACTTCCAAACTCACTCTAAAAAAGCCACCATTGCCCTGATATGAAAACCAAAGACAACACAAAAAAAGAAAACTACATGTCAATATCACTGATGAAAATAAATACAAAAATCCTCAAAAAATTTTAGCAAACAGAATTCAGCAACACATCAAAAAGCTCATAGACCATGATCAAGTTGGGTTTATCCCAGGAATGCAAGGATTCTTCAATATATGCAAATCAATCAATGTGATACACCATATTAACAAATTGAAAGATAAAAACAATATGATTACTTCAGTAGATGCAGAAAAAGCCTTTGACAAAATTCAGCATCCATTTATGATTAAAACACTTCAAAATACGGGTGTAGAAGGAACCTACCTCAGTGTAGTAAAGGCCATATATGATAAGCCTATAGCAAACATTATTCTCCATGGTGAAAACCTGGAAGTATCCCCCTTAAGATCAGGAAAGAGACAAGGGTGTCCACTGTCACCACTATTATTCAGCATATTTCTGGAAGTCCTAGCTACAGCAATCAGGGAAGAAAAAGAAATAAAAGGAATCCAGATCGGAAAAGAAATAAAGCTCTCACTGTTTGCAGATGACATGATACTGTACATACAAAACCCTAAAGATTGTCTCAGAAAATTACTAGAGCTAATCAGTGAATTTAGCAAAGTTGCAGGATACAAGATCAATACACAGAAATCACTTGCATTTTTATATACTAGCAATGAAAAATAAGAAAGAGAAATTAAGGAATCAATCCCATTCACCATTGCAACAAAAATAATTAAATATCTAGGAATAAATTTACCTAAGGAGACAAAAGAACTGTACACAGAAAATTATAACACACTGATAAAAGAAATATAAAATGACATAATCAGATGTTCCTGGGTAGGAAGAATCAATATTGTTAAAATGACTATACTACCAAAGGCAATCTACAGATTCAATGCAATCCCTATCAAATTACCAATGGCTTTTTCCACAGAACTAAAACAAAAAATTTCACAATTCGTATGGAAACACAAAAGACCCTGAATAGCCAAAGCAGTCTTGAGAAATAAGAATGGAGCTGGAGGAATCAACCTTCCTGACATCAGAATATACTACAAAGCTACAGTCATCAAGACAGTATGGTATGGGCACAAAAACAGAAATATAGACCAATGGAACAAGATAGAAAGCCCAGAAATAAACCCATGCACCTATGAAAGTGAAAGTGAAGTCTCTCAGTCATGTCCAATTCTTTGCAACCCCATGGACTGTAGCCTACCAGGTTCCTCTGTTCATGGGATTTTCCAGGCAAGAATACTGGAGTGGGTTGTCATTTCCTTCTCCAGAAGATCTTCCCAACACAGGGATTGAACCCAGGTCTCCCACATTGTAGGCAGACACTTTTACCATCTGAGCCACCAGGGAAGTCTCCACATGCACCTATGGGTACCTTATATTTTGACAAAGGAGACAAGAATACACAATGGGGCAAAGACAACCTCTTCAATCAGTAGTGCAGGGAAAACTGGACAGTTACATGTAAAAGAATGAAATTAGATCACTTCCTAACACCATACACAAAGATAAACACAAAATGGATTAAAGATCTAAATGTAAGACCAGAAACTATAAACTCTTAGAGGAAAAATAGGCAGAACACTCAATGACATAAAACAAATCAAGATCCTGTATGACGTACCTCCTAGAGTAACAGAAATAAAAACAAAAGTAAATAAGTGGGACCTGATTAAACCTAAAAGCTTTTGCACAGCAAAGGAATCTATAAGCAAGGTGAAAAGACAACCTTCAAAATGGGAGAAAATAATACCAAATGAAACAACTAACAAAGGATTACTTTCCAAATATACAAGCAGCTCATACAACTCAATACCAGGAAAACAAATAACCCAATCAAAAAGTGGGAAAAAGACCTAAACAGACATTTCTGCAAAGAAGACATACAGATGGCTAACAAACACATGAAAAGATGCTCAACATCGCTCAATATTAGAGAAATGCAAAACAAAACCACAATGAGATATCACCTCACACCATCACCATCACATCACTATTTGGCCATCACCAAAAAGTCTACAAACAATAAATGCCAGAGACTGTGTGGAGAAAAGGGAACACTCTAGCACCATTGGTGGAAATGTAAATTGATATAGCCACTACGGAAGACAATAAGGAGATTCCTTAAAAAACTAGGAATAAAACCACCATCAGTTCAGTACAGTTCAGTCACTCAGTTGTGTCCGACTCTTTGAGATCCCATGAATCACAGCACACCAAGCCTCCCTGATCAACACCAACTCCCAGAGTTCAATCAAACTCAGGTCCATCAAGTTGGTGATGCCATCCAGCCATCTCATCCTCTGTCGTCCCCTTCTCCTCCTGCTCCCAATCTCTCCCAGCATCAGAGTCTTTTCCAATAAGTCAGCTTTTCATATGAGGTGGCCAAAGTATTGGAGTTTCAGCTTTAGTATCAGTCCTTCCGATGAACACCCAGGACTGATCTCCTATAAAAGGACTTGTTGGGTCTCCTTGCAGTCCAAGAGACTCTCAAGAGTCTTCTCCAACACCACAGTTCAAAAGCATCAATTCTTCGGCGATCATATTTCTTCACAGTCCAACTCTCACATCCATACATGACCACTGGAAAAACCATAGCCTTGACTAGACGGACCTTTGTTGGCAAAGTAATGTCTCTGCTTTTGAATATGCTATCTAGGTTGGTTATAACTTTCCTTCCAAGGAGTAAGCGTCTTTTAATTTCATGTCTGCAATCACCATCTGCAGTGATTTTGTAGCCCCCCAAAATAAAGTCTGACACTGTTTCCACTGTTTCCCCATCTTTTTCCCATGAAGTGATTGGACCAGATGCCATGATCTTAGTTTTCCGAATGTTGAGCTTTAAGCCAACTTTTTCATTCTCCTCTTTCACTTTAGTCAAGAGACTTTTTAGTTCCTCTCCACTTTATGCCATAAGGGTGGTGTCATATGCATATCTGAGGTTATTAATTTTTCTCCTGGCAATCTTGATTCCAGCTTGTGCTTCTTCCAGCCCAGCGTTTCTCATGATGTACTCTGCATAGAAGTTAAATAAGCAGGGTGACAATATACAGCCTTGACGTACTCCTTTTCCTATTTGGAACCAGTCTGTTGTTCCATGTCCACTCCTAACTGTTGCTTCTTGACCTGCATACAGGTTTTTCAAGAGGCAGGTCAGGTGGTCTGGTATTCCCATCTCTTTCAGAATTTTCCACAGTTTATTGTGATCCACACAGTCAAAGGCTTTGGCATAGTCAATAAAGCAGAAATAGATGTTTTTTCTGGAACTGTCTTGCTTTTTCGATGATCCAGCAGATGTTGGCAATTTGATCTCTGGTTCCTCTGCCTTTTCTAAAACCAGCTTGAACATCTGGAAGTTCACAGTTCACATATTGCTGAAGCCTGGCTTGGAGAATTTTGAGCATTACTTCACTAGCGTGTGAGATGAGTGTAATTGTGCTGTAGTTTGAGCATTCTTTGGCATTGCCTTTCTTTGGGATTGGAATGAAAACTGACCTTTTCCAGTCCTGTGGCTGCTGCTGAGTTTTCCAAATTTGCTGGCATATTGAGTGCAGCACTTTCACAGCATCATCTTTCAGGATTTGAAATAGCTCAACTGGAATGCCATCACCTTCACTAGCTTTGTTCATAGTGATGCTTTCTAAGGCCCACTTGACTTCATATTCCAGGATGTCTGGCTCTAGGTCAGTGATCATACCATCATGATGATCTGGGTCATGAAGATCTTTTTTTGTACAGTTCTCCTGTGTATTCATGCCACCTCTTTTTAATATCTTCTTCTTCTATTATGTCCATACCATTTCTGTCCTTTATGGAGCCCATCTTTGCATGAAGTGTTCCCTTAGTATGTCTAATTTTCTTGAAGAGACCTCTAGTCTTTCCCATTCTATTGTTTTCCTCTATTTCGTTGCATTGATCACTGAGGAAGGCTTTCTTATCTCTTCTTGCTATTCTTTGGAACTCTGCATTCATATGCTTATATCTTTCCTTTTCTCCTTTGCTTTTTGCTTCTCTTCTTTTCCCAGCTATTTGTAAGTCCTCTTCAGACAGCCATTTTGCTTTCTTGCATTTATTTTCCATGGGGATGTTCTTGATCCCTGTCTCCTGTACAATGTCATGAACCTTCATCCATAGTTCATCAGGCATTCTATGTATCAGATCTAGTCCCTTAAATCTATTTCTGACTTCCACTAAATAATCATAAGGGATTTGATTTAGGTCATACCTGAATGGTCTAGTGGTTTTTCCTACTTTCTTCAATTTTAGTCTGAATTTGGCAGTAAGGAGTTCATGATCTGAGCCACATTCAGCTCCTGATCTTGTTTTTGTTGACTGTATAGAGCTTCTCCATCTGTGGCATATAACACTTATTAGAACCTAAATATCTTATCATGGCCATTAGGGATAGCCCTTGCCTACTTCCATAGCCTCTACCATTGTGCCTTTAATTTGCTTCCCCTCAATTCCACTGTCTTTCAAGTTAGTTTTTTGAACATACCAATCACAATCTATCCTTAAGGTCTTTGTACTCAGGGTTCCATGAAAAAAAAATTATTCTTTCTCACAGTGAGTACCTGATATTATATGTATTTATTAGTTTAATATTTTTTTCTCTCTCAGCCTGGTATATACTCTAGTGTATATTCTGAATTTACTCATTCTCACCAGTTAATCCACAGCCTCTGGGACAGTAACTGACACACAATAGGCACACAGTAAGTGTCAGCTGAATAATGAATGAACAAAAGAGAGGAAGCAATATAGTTCAGGAAAAGCAACAGTTCTAAAGGAAGAAATATATGACTAGAAATTTCAATTGCTACTAGCTTCTGGGGAGACAGAATTTTATGTTCGGGTCATGCCAAACTGGACAGCCTTGGTAATCATCTCGTATGTTCCAATGAATTACAAGAATGGCCATGTCTTATAATTTAAATTCATATCCAAGAACTAAGGGACTAACCCTGAGATTAATAGAAAAACGAAAAACCAAATAGATTGACCTATATAAAATGTAACTTAAATTTAAGCCTCAATAAAATCAAACTAACTCACTAGTAACAGCCTGCTAAGACAAAACTCAACACAATTTAGAGAGAAATAACAAAATTCAGTCTCTTCAACATATCACTTAAAATATCCAATATAAAGCGAATAGCTGCTAGACATGAAAGTACCCAGGAAAATGTAATAACCCACAGTGTAGAGGAAAACAGTCAATAGATTCAGAGAAATGACCCAGATTTTGGAATCAGCACATGAAACGTTAACATAATTTTATTACTTCCGTACCTGATCATGGTGCAGTAATGGAGGAGCAGTCATGCCTTATTGCTGTAAACATCTAAACAACAACAAAACTATTTAGACAGCTATTTTCACACATTAGAAAACAGTCTTTGCAAATCCATGATCCCTAAGAGAAAGGGGAAAATGAAGTACCCATAGTCAGCCTAGCTCTTTGTCTGAAAACATATTTCAGAGCATGGTGCAGAGTCATGCAAGTATGGGAATTTCACTAAGTTTTGAGCTCAGAGACTAGAGTTCAAGAAAGGTAAGGTGGTTGAGATTTCAGAATAATAAAGGTGAGGCGGCTAAATAGAAAAAAAAGAGGTCTGAAAAACTGGTCAAGACTCCCTTTGAACTGACTGCTGGTTTTTACGTCATTTTTGTAAAGGACGAAACTCCATGAGGCCAAGAAAAGAGTGACCAAAAAAGCAATAAGCTACACAATTCCCACAGAGTGCTGAGAAACTAGGTTCTAAACCGTCAGAGTGGACATTTCTGGTTTAATTACAAAGAATGCTCAGGAAAAAATTCAGAAAAATCATGCCTTAGTAGTAGTGCTAACCCAGCCTTGTTTTAAAAGCTCTGCTAATTTACCATAACTAAAAATACTTAAAAGAACCAAACTGATTGATATATAACTTAATTTCCTGTCAGAACAATGGCTAATATTTTTTAAAATAAGATATTAAATATTATAACCCAACAATATAATGTTCACAATATGCAGTGTCTAATCAAAAATTCCTAGTAGTGATTAGCAAAATGTGACCCATAACCAAGGAACATGTCAGTAAATATAAACAGATGCAGCCATGACAGAGATATAAAATAGAATTAATACTTTTAAAAGACTTACTAAAAAATATGTTGTTGTTGTTTAGTCACAAAGTGATGTCCGACTCTTTTGTGACCCCATGGACTTCCAGGCTCCTCTGTTCATGGACTTTCCAGACAAGAATACTGGAATGAGTTGCCATTTCCTTCTCCACGGAATCTTCCTGACTCAGGGATCGAACCCACATTTCCAAGCAGATTTTCTACCACTGAGCCATCAGGAAAACTCACTAAAAATATATCCAAGGGCTAAATAATGAGGAGAGAAACAGAAGCTAAAAAATAAGAAATATAATACAAAAATATTTAAAATGAAAAATTAGTTAGATGGGTTAATAGAAACTTTCGAAGAAAAAAACTTAAAAATATGTTAGTAGAAATGTAAACACTGAAACATATAGAGAATATCGATCAACATAAAGTGAACAAAGCCTTAATGACAAGAGATCCAACATATATATAATCAGAACCCAAAAAAGAAAGGAGCAAGGATGCGAAACAGTATTAGAAGACTTTCAATGAACTCCAGACAGAACAAAAACAAAGAAAAGCACATAGAGTCAGGTTATAATGAAATTTCTGAAGGTCAGTAATAAAGAGAAAGTTTTAAAAGCATCTTTTAACACATTATACACAAAACTGTCAAGCAAGAACTCTACATTCAGAAAAAAAAAAAAAATCCTTCAAAAATAAAAGGAAAATAATTAGTTTGGACAAAAACAGAGAATTCATTCCAACCCAACCTACATTATTTAAATGATTTTTTAAAAATTCCAAGATATAAGAAAAACTATACCAAACGAAAATTTGAACTTACACAAAGAATAAATAGCACTGATTTGCATAAATATGTATACAATATATTTTTCAGTTGAATATATGATTTTAAAGATAACTGAGAACTTCTGGTTGCAACTCTGACAAGTAATGTCTTGGAAGTTGTTATTCCTACCTTTACCACACACACACACACACACATACACACACACACACAACACCTGGAAAAACTAAAAGCCAAAATCTTTTCTTGTACTCATCAGAGGACTAAAATCACAGGGAAAAAATCCCCATTTAATCTAGACAGACAAGTTATTCAGAGGGTTATAGCAACCAAGCTCTACTTACCTGGAGCCACAACTGCTGATACCTAAAGTTGAAAGAACACAAACAGTATTTTTGACTAATTACAGGAGGCTGAGTGTGGATTAGTGTAAGAGTGAGAAATTCATGGGAATTGCAGTCTTGTGGTAGTCATAGGGGCTTCCTGGGTGGCACTAGTGATAAAGAACCCACCTGCCAATGCAAGAGGTGCAAGACATGTGGGTATGATCCCTGGGTCAGGAAGATCCCATTGAGGAGGGCATGGCAACCCACTCCAATATTCTTGCCTAGAGAATCCCATGGACAGTGGAGCCTGGCAGACTACAATCCATAGGGTCGCACAGAGTGGAACAAGACTGAAGCGACTTTGCAAATACTCATGGGAAGCATACACTTACAGGCTTTTTCTTGGGAACTTCACCAGATTCTCACAGTGAGGATCAAGAACAGTCTTCAGTGTCCTAAAGCCAAGAGGAAGGAAACAGTAAACATTGTGAAGTCTGTCAGCAATAATACAAATATGAGATTGCAGATAATCTACAGACTTTAATGCCCCACTGTCTGTAACTGATAAATCAAACCAGTAGAAAATCAGTAACCAAAATAACAACTACTTCCTGGTAGCTCAGAGGTTAAAGCATCTGCCTGCAATGCGGGAGAGCTGGTTCAGTCCCTGGGTTGGGAAGATACCCTGGAGAAGGAAATGGCAACCCACTCCAGTATTCTTGCCCAGAAAATCCTATGGACAGAGGAGCCTGGTGGGCTATACTCCATGGGGTAGCAAAGAGTCAGACACAACTGAATGACTTCACTTTCACTTAACTGACATTTATGGAATACTCCAGCTAGCAACAGGCTTCTAGTGGTAAAGAACCCACCTGCCAATGCAGAGACATAAGATATGTGGGTTCGATCCCTAGGTCAGGAAGATCCCCTGGAGGAGGGCATGGCAAACAACCCTCTCTAGTATTCTTGCCTGAAGAATCCCAAGGAGAGAGGAGCCAGGTGGGCTACAGTCCACGGAGTTGCAAAGAGTCAGATATGACTGAAGCAATTTAGCATGCATGCACGCATGCCAACTAGAAACATTAATGAAAGAAAATGCTCTCATCCACAAGCTTTCAACATAAAAAATGAAATAGATATATTAAGAACATTTAAAGATCATATAAATATTAAATAGGATAAGAATTCATTATTAAAAATTTTATAACAATACATTAATGCTGCTACTGCTACTACTAAGTCACTTTAGTCGTGTCCGACTCTGTGCGACCCCATAGACGCCAGCCCACCAGGCTCCCCCGTCCCTGGGACCCTCCAGGCAAGAACACTGGAGTGGGTTGCCATTTCCTTCTCCAATGCATGAAAGTGAAAAGTGAAAGTGAAGTGGCTCAGTCGTGTCCGACTCTTAGCGACCCCATGGACTGCAGCCTACCAGGCTCCTCTGTCCATGGGATTTTCCAGGCAAGAGTACTGGAGTGGGGTGCCATTGCCTTCTCTGAAACATTAATGACTTAGATGAAATAGAAACATTTTGAACAATACAATTAACCAAACACACACACATACACAAACAGAAAATCTAAATCGTTTTATATCTATTTTAAAAAATTGAATGCAAAATTGCAACTTTCAGAAACAAAATTTCAGCTTCAGCCCAAATGTTTTCTTTTATGAAATCTGTTTAAGAAGAAAAAAAAGTAATACCAAACATATACTAACTATGTTGCAAACCGTAGGAGGAGAGAACTATTCCCAACATGTTTTATGAGGTCACATGACATATGACTTCCCTGGTGGCTCACACAGTAAAGAATCTGCCTACAGTGTGTGAGACTGGGTTCGATCCCTGTGTGGAGAAGATCCCCTGGAGAAGGAAATGGCAATGGCAATCCACTCCAGCATTCCTGCCTGGAGAATCCCAGGCCAGAATTTTTGCCTGGAGAATTCCAGGCCAATGCCTGGACAGAGGAGCCTGGCAGGCTACAGTCCATTAGGTTGCAAAGAGTCAGACAGGACTGAGCGACTTCACTTTCACTTTCCTGACAGCAATGCCAAAATCTGTCAAAAATATAAGAAAGAAAATAGCAAACCAATATTCCTCATGGATATAGAGCAAAAAAAAAAAATCCTTAAAAAATATTAGAGTATGAATCCAACAATATGTAAATAGAATAAAATACCAAGACCAGTGTAATTTATCACAAGATGTGAAGTTGATTCTGTATTCTAAATCAAGTTAATTTACCATTTTAATAGAATAAAGAAGAATGTATTATGGTAATCTCAATAAATACAGAAAAAGTCAAATCTTACTCATTTTAAAAACATCCCACAACTAGTAGTAGAAGAGAACTTAACCTATTAAAGGGCAGGTAAAAGAAAACAAAACACCCTAGAACTTAAATGTTATTTAGTGGCTAAATATAAAGGCTTTCTGAGATTTGAAACAACGCAAGGATTTCTCCTCTCATCATTTCCCTTCATATAGTGTATGTGCTGGACAGTTAAATAAGAAAATTTTTTAAAATTATTGTTTAGAAATGATGAAGTAAAACTCTTATTTATAAATAATGAGATGTTGCATTAAAAAAAAAAACCCTAAAACTTTCTATGAAAAAGAGGACAATGTCTTCACCACCAAAGAGTAGAAGATAAGCTAAATAAGCAGTATCCATGAAAGAAAACAATGATAAATTAGACTTCTACAGAATTAAAATTTTATGCTCGTCAAAAAATATGATTAAAAAGTCTATAGCATAGACAAATCTATTTTAAAATGTAAGAACAGACAAAAATAGCTTAACAGAACCAAATTGAAAATCCAGAAATATAACCACACATATAGTCAGTTGACTTCAATGGAAGTATAAAGTAATTCAATGAGGAAAGAAAAGTCTATTCAACATAAGATGCTGAAACAATTGAAAAATTTTTGAAAAGTAATAATCTCAGTCTCCATATCAAATAAGCCAAATTTAAAATTTGATGGATCATGCACCTAAAGATATAATCTGATATTTAAAATAAAAAAGAGGAAATAAATACATGTTTATGCTGAGTTAGCAAATATTTATTAGACACAACAGAAGCAGCATTAACCATGAAAGCTAAAGATTAACTGAATTTCATCGATATTAAATTTTCTGCTCATCAGAATACATCATTAAGAAAATAAAAATATAAGCCACAAATTAGAGAGAATACATAGAATACATATAAGAAACTAGTATCTGGAATACATAAGAGACTCTTTCAACAGCATATATTTATTTTCTGGAGGTCAGAAGTCTATAACCCAGTCAGTCCTCGAAGTTAGAGGTCTCAAATCAAGATCTTAGCAGGGCTGTGTTTCTTCTGGAAGCTTCAGAAGGGAATCTGTTTCTTTGCTTTTTCCAGTTTTTAAAGGCAGCCTGCATTTTTTACATATGGTCCTTTCCTCTCTCTGTTGTCAAAGTGCATTCCTCCAATCTCCTCTCATGATGATACTTCCTCTCCCTGATTTGACTCTCTTGTTTTCCTATTATAAGGGACTATTTATAGTTTTAATACATTGGCCCACCAGAATAATCCTGGATAATCTCTCCAACTCAAAATCCTTAACCTAATTACATCAGCAAAATGCCTTTTGTCCTATAAGGTAACATATTTACAAGTTCTGGGAGTTAGACATAGATATCTTTGGAGGGCCATTATTCTGTCTACTATGGAATAATGAATTTATTTTAAAGTTTCTCATTAAGCATATATCCTATGATTCTGCAGTCCTATTCCTAAGTGTTTGCTCAAGAAAAATAAAGAAATATATTTTTATAAAGAATTTTGTTCAAAAAGTTCATAAAATGTTGTTCAAACTGGAAAACCACGAATATCCATCAATAGCTGAGTGCAGAAATAAATTGTACTAAATTCAGAATAGAACACACCATTCAGAAATAAAGTAGAGTAAATTACTAATACATAACATGAATGGATCTTTTAAAACAAAAAGAAAAACATTATGCTGAGTGAAAGAAGCCTTACATGATATACATTGTGGATGATTTCATTTACATGAGTTTCTAGAAGTGGCAAATTAATGCATTGTGATAGAAATCAGAGCAAATGTTGCTTTGTAATGGGATAAAGGCAGAGAGAAGAGGAGCCCAGGGAAACTTTTTGGGATTATGAAGATTTTCTGTATCTTGTTTAGCATGGTGGTTATACGGCTTATTTGCATTTGTCAAAATCCACTGGACTTGGCACTTAACATTGTTGCGATTCACTGCATGAAAATTAAAATGAAATAAGCTGTTCATTTCCCAGCTAGATGCTTAGAGTCCTCAAGAGAAAATATATTTCAATGGTTTTTGAAGAAAGAGGGGGAAAAATCCATATATAAAATTTTCAACCGTTCTCTACTTTCTCATTGCCAAAGCAGATTGTAAAAAAATGTGATTATGGCACAAAAGGACCAAATAAAGGGACCAGAGACATTGCAGAGGTACTAAAAGTTTACTTTATATCAATTTTTATGTGCTTGACTATTAATTTTAAACTTTTTTGGAGGTTTTAGGGCACTGTGAAGAAGGATACTGTACCTCTCAGCTATTGCCCAGGAGGAGAATGCTTAGGGTGGTAAATGCCTTACCCACGTGAGAAGAGAGAGCTTTTCTGGCTGTGAGTCTGAAGTAGTCTCAGCCATGTTCTCAGCCAGGCCTACTGGGCACCCTCAGCCTGCTTTTAGATATTATTTTGATGTCCTCCCAAGTAAAAACCGCTGCTGCTGCTGCTGCTGCTGCTAAGTCACTTCAGTCGTGTCCAACTCTGTGCGACCCCAGAGACTGCAGCCCACCAGGCTCCCCCGTCCCTGGGATTCTCCAGGCAAGAACACTGGAGTGGGTTGCCATTTCCCTCTCCAAGGCATGAAAATGGAAAGTGAAAGTAAAAGTGAAGTCGTGTCCGACCCTCAGCGACCCCATGGACTGCAGCCCACCAGGCTTCTCCGTCCCTGGGATTTTCCAGGCAAGTAAAAACAAGGGCTTTCAAATGGTCAAGAAACAAGTTCCCTCAGACCCCAAACTCTTAACTTTCTACCTCTCTATTGCAGAAAGTTGTTTTTCACTGAACCAAATTTTGCCTCATTATATCTTTTTAATTTTATCATCTTGCTCTATTTTCTCAGGTTACCTATTTCTCTACCTTACCTGAATCCTGTATCTAGGTAAGTTAATAATATACTCACTGGGATATTAGAAATTATTTTCTCAATATTCTACCCAGCAAGCATGCCGTCTACCTACTCAGAGTATATTATTTTCTGCTTCCAAACTAATAACTTAACCAATCCCCTTCTGATTTAGATCTTACACATTACTCTTTCTACCTTCTAGCTACATCTTCCTGATAAACACACAAAATACATTTATTTATTTATTTTTTCAGATTTTCTACTTGTGGATAGTCCTTCAAATGCTTACTTCATTTAACCTTAAAATCTGTTGATAAACAAATGTCCTTACTTCTCAATTTATTTACATCAAAATAATTTGACATGGGTTTCCTCAATTACTTGCTGTTCTGAAAACAAAAAAGAAAAATTTGCTTGTCAGTTTAATCTTTCTTTTGTTTCAATGTTGCTTCTTATTTGCATTAACTATTTGTCACATAATATTTTTCATTTTTAATTATAAGAATAATATATTTTTATTATGAAAGTTATAAATTTAGATAGCCAAATAAAATGTATAATACTGAGTAGGGACTATGCACAAGTATTTTCCTACATTTTGATATATAACCCTTCACCAGACATATAATAAGCTAACTCTAATGGGACTTACCTTCTGTTTCTTTTCTATTTGAAATGTATGTGTTCTCAGAATATGATTAGTATCTTCTTCCTTCTTGGGTGCCTTTAACTTTCATTTCCATCTGCTGCTGTTGAGTTTTTCAAGACCTCACTATAACTAGACATTTTATGAGTTTTCCCGTTTCCTCCATTAAATTTCAAGTACTCTGCCCCTGTACTCTGGTTGATAACTATATCTACAACTTCTGTCCTACTTATCAAGTCAATATTGTGTTTAAAAGTTACTCATCATTATATCTGCCATTCCCTCTAAAGTTTGAACTCTGGAAGCAAAAGGCATGTCTTATTTATTTTGTACACGGCATGACGCATAAAATACTATACAAATTCAGTAAACATTTACTGAATTGGGCCATATGCTACACTTTTACTTTTTTTTTTCTTAATCCTTCATTTTAAAAAATTGTCTCCCCATTGCCAACATAATATGTTAAAATGTGTCAGCAAAACTATCCTGAACTGATCCAAATACAATTTTCTAATTATTTTTCCTGCTATTTTCCATTATGTGCATAATCCACAATGGGCTATCTGTGGGTCCCAAAACTCAGAATTTTCATAATCTTCTCTCAGTTGTTACCTGAAATATGATAATATGTATATGTATGTATGTATATATATACATATATATATATATATGTATATCTCAGAAAGCTATTGACAAGTTCCAAGAGTCTGCAAAGTTTCATTTTGGGGGGCCAATAATTCTTTCTCTTGCAGTTTAGCGAAGAAAAATAATTTCGATTGTAGTAGGGTGAAAGAGGAAACTCTAGGCCAAATAAACAAAAGATTTGTGCACTTATGAATTTTTCATTGCAGCCTTATTAATAATAAGGTAATTCACAAAAACAGAAAAATCAATATGTCTTGAATACTTATTGTTTTGCAGTTTAAATAGGCTTTAAATTTGGTAAAACTTATTTTTAACTAAATTTTTTTTTTTTTACCAATTTTCTTCTCTAAAAAGAACTTGAACTTGTCATTCTATTGTCCCCTTTGTTTTGGAAATGCAAACAGCTGATGAGATCTTTTAAACTGGTAATTTCAACTACATCGTTTACCATTACTCTTTTTTCTATCAGAGCATACTAGACTCTCCAGATCTCATTCTCCCTGATTTGTCTCCTGCTTTCTCATATTAAAGCATTAGATATAAATTATTTTTTAAAAAATCAAAACATCCTAAAATCACTTTTTTCAGAAAACAATTATTTTTCCTCTCCTTCCTACTTCATCCCACTACCCATGTATGACCACATTCAATTTTTTGAGTATTTTTTCAGATATTCACATCCGTATTTCTAAATAATAAATCAATATGGTTATGAGACTGGCAGAAGAGAATTGTGTATTTTATTGAGAAATGGTAGCAGGTAGAAGATAATTTTTTGGTGGAAATTATGAAGACGATCTCACAAAGCAGTAGTCACAGCAGGATGCTCCCAGTGGAAAATGTGACCCTGTAGTTTCTAGAACAAAGAGCTGCCTGTGATATTATCCTTGACAAGTGAAGAGCCCACCAGGAGGCACAGGGATACTTTTATCTCCTGGAAGTATACTGTCCATCAATATACAAGGAAAGAGTCACCATGGAAAATGTGGATTCTAATCTCTGTGTCCAGGTAGAGCTTATACTGGGAGTAGGAAAGGTTCAGTTCAGTTCAGTTCAGTTACTCAGACGTGTCCAACTCTTTGCAACCCCAGGAACTGCAGCATGCCAGGCCTCCCTGTCCATCACCAACTTCCGGATTCCACCCAAACCCATTCCCACTGAGTCAGTGATGCCATCCAACCATCACATCCTCTGTCATCCCCTTCTCCTCCTGCCTTCAATCTTTCCCAACATCAGGGTCTTTTCAAATGAGTCAGCTCTTCACATCAGGTAGCCAAAGTATTGGAGTTTCAGCTCCAACATCAGTCCTTCCAAAGAACACCCAGGACTGATCTCCTTTAGGATGGACTGGTTGGATCTCCTTGCAGTTCAAGGGACTCTCAAGAGTCTTCTCCAACACCACAGTTCAAAAACATCAATTCTTCCGTACTCAGCTTTCTTTATAGTCCAACTCTCGCATCCATACATGACCACTTGAAAAACCATAGCCATGACTAGATGGATTTTTGTTGGCAAAGTAATGTCTCTGCTTTTTAATATGCTGTCTAGGTTGGTCATAAATTTCTTTCCAAGGAGTAAGTGTCTTTTAATTTCATGGCTGCAATCTCCAACTGCAGTGATTTTGGAGCTCCAAAAAGTAATGTCAGCCACTGTTTCCACTGTTTCCCCATCTATTTCCCATGAAATGATGGGACCAGATGCCATGATCTTTGTTTTCTGAATGTTGAGCTTTAAGCCAACTTTTTCACTTTCCTCTTTCACTTTCATCAAGAGGCTCTTTAGTTCTTCTTCACTTTCTGCCATAAAGGTGGTGTCATCTGCATATCTGAGGTTATTGATATTTCTCCCGGCAATCTTGATTCCAGCTTGTGCTTCCTCCAGCCCAGTGTTTCTCATGATGTACTCTGCATATAAGTTAAATAAGCAGGGTGACAATATACAGCCTTCATGTACTCCTTTTCCTTTTGGAACCAGTCTGTTGTTCCATGTCCAGTTCTAACTGTTGCTTCCTGACCTGCATACAGGTTTCTCAAGAGGCAGGTCAAGTGGTCTGGTATTCCTATCTCTTTCAGAATTTTCCACACTTTATTGTGATCCACACAGTCAAAGGCTTTGGCATAGTCAATAAAGCAGAAATAGATGTTTTTCTGGAACTCTCTTGCTTCTTCCATGATCCAGCGGATGTTGGCAATTTGATCTCTGGTTCCTCTGCCTTTTCTAAAACCAGCTTGAACATCTGGAAGTTCACGGTTCAAGTACTGCTGAAGCCTGGATTGGAGAATTTTGAGCATTACTTAATAGCATGTGAAATGAATGCAATTGTGTGGTAGTTTGAGCATTCTTTGGCATTGCCTTTCTTTGGGATTGGAATGAAAACTGACCTTTTCCAGTCCTGTGGCCAAATTTGCTGGCATATTGAGTGCAGCACTTTCACACAATCATCTTTCAGGATTTGAAATAGCTCAACTGGAATTCCATCACCTCCACTAGCTTTGATTCACTACAAGAATGTGATGGCCAACTGTTTGTTGATTAGTAGCCTTCAAATGACAATTTAAGTAAGACTATAGGAAAAGGAACTCCTATCCTTCTTGATATTTATCCACCTTGCTATTGGTTTTCTGGAGTTGTATGGGGAAAAATACATTAGGAAAACCTACTAATCAATAGGCAGAGTGTTACTCAGAGCTTCAGTTTCTAATAGAGGCCTTCAAATTTCCTTCCTCTAATGCCAAGGCATAAGTTCCCACCATTTAGTTTCATAAAGGAAAATAAGATCAAATCTCGAAATAGAGGAAACAAAGATTGGAAACTCAAGGACTCCTTTAAGTATCTATTCAAACCATTTTTTAGTTTTCAGCCCCTGTCTCATTCCTACCCCTCTACGGTACCAGCAGTCCCCAGGTCTTTAATTCCTAACTCTCCAATGAATTCCAGAGGAGAAATTAATGATCTCCTCATTGGTGCTTCTTTCATAAGTGCTTGTGTTAGATTCTCTGCTGAGTCATTCACCTGTCTTCCACTTGCTTTCTATGTATATTGCATACTACAGAGGCTCCTTTTTTTCATCAAATGTGAAACTTCTGTTTCTTCTTTTTTTTTTTTTTAAGGTATAGGAAAGTGCCTCTGGAGAAAAGAGGCGTGGCATAGTATGACATGATTTATAAGAAGTGTATATTTAGTCTTTGTCCCCATTTCTGGCTCTGAGGTCCTAAAACCCTTGAGATTTCCTTGATGAGTGCATAAGGCATTAGAGTGTCTTTTGTTATGTGAATGATATCACTTTTGGAAAACACCTAGAGTGAGGGCTGATTGCCAGCAGAACCAGTGCTTAAAGGGTTGGAACTTTCAGTCTCATTGCTCATGATATTCAGGGAAGGGAGAGAGGCCAGAGGTTGAATCAATCATATATATAAGAAAGTGCTTACCAGTGGCTCAGACTGTAAAGAACCTGCCTGCAATGCAGGAGACCTAGATTCAATCCCTGGGTTAAGAAGATCTCCTGGAGAAAGGAATGGCTACCCACTCCAGTATTCTTGCCTGGAGAATTCCATGGACAAAGAGCCTTTCAGGCTACAGTTTATGGGGTCACAAAAAGTAGGACATGACTGAGCCACTAACACACACACACACATAAGAAACCACCATAAATAACCCAAAGGGAGAGGCTTGGAGAGCTTCTGGGTTGGTAAACATGTGGAGATTTGGAAGAGTGGTGTGCTCAGAGTAGGTTTTACCATACCTTGCCCTATGCACCTTTTCCATTTGTTCCTAAATTATATAATTTTATAGTCTTCTCCAAAGGGTTTCCCTGGTGGCTCACCTGGTAAAGAATCTGCCTGCGATACAGGAGACCCCTGTTCGATCCCTATGTTAGGAAGATCCCTTGGAGAAGGGAAAGGCTACCTACTTCAATATTCTGGCCTAAAGAATTCCATGTACTATATAGTCCATGGGGTCGCAAAGAGTTGGGTGTGACTGAGTGACTTTCACTTCACTTCACTTCAGTGATCTCAAAGTAAATATTTCTGTAAGTTCTGTTAGCTGCTTTAAAAAAATTAATCAAGTCCAATGAGGGGGTCTTTGAAACCTCCAATCTATGTCTGAGTGGTTAGAAGCCCAGATCAATGTGGGTTTAACTTTGGTATTCTAAGTGGAGAGGGAACAGTCTTGTTGGACTGAGCCCTTAACCTGTGCAGTCTGACACTCATCTCCAGATAGTGTTAGAATTTGATTAAATTTTAGAACAACCATCTGCTGTCTGAAAATTGCTTGGTGAATGGTTTAGGAAGCCACATCATAGCATCACAGACTGGAACTTTTGAGCAGAACCCTTTACAGTGGCTTCCCTGGTGGCTCAGACAGTAAAGAAACTGCTTGCAATTCAGGAGGCCTCAGTTTGATCCTTTGGTTGGAAAGATCCCTTGAGGAGAGAATGGCAACCCACTCCAGTACAATGTCACTTTTTACAATACCATCTGAATTTAGAAATTAACACAGCCATACTTAGATATGCAGATGCTGACTCCAAGATGTCCATCTAGACATAGTAGATTTAATACTCTAGTATTCTGGGCATTTGGTTTTTAGAAGCCCTGAAGTTAATTAATTTATTTTTTTTTCATAGCTACAAACTAATAAGGGCACTAGGTAAGAAAGTCCAAATTAAAAGCTCTTCTTCCCTGCTTCTTTTAATTATCCTTGCTAAATGATGTAGGATGCAGATTTTTATAATGAGGCTGAACTGATAAAGGTGAAAAAATAAAGTTTTGATTAAAACGCAAATAATACATTATTAGAGAAAAAAATGCTTACTCCATTTAGCTGGGGTTTTGAAAATCACATTGTCTATCCCTATTATGCCAGTAGGCATGATGAGTTCAATAAAGTTTCCTTAGGTTCTTCAAGATTAATTGGTTTCTGTCTTCTCTTGAAAACCGCCAGGGTGACCTCAGCCACTAATGAAGAAGAGACTCCAGAGACTATCAACAATGTATTCATAAGAAATCTTGCTCATTAAGGCTGTGAAAAAGGGTAGGAAGGTGCTTATAGAAGACAAGGAAGAAATCAGGATAAAATAAATAAAATATAAAATGAATATTTTATTATGTGTAAAAAGAATCAAAGGAAATATACCAACATACAACTCAATGGACTTGAACCTGAGCAAACTCTGGGAGATAGTGAAAGACAGGGGAGACCGGTGTGCTTCAGTCCATGGGGTCACAAAGAACTGGACACAACTTAGCGACTGAACAACAACAACAGAAAGTCAGTTACTATATTTTGGTGACTCCAAATCATTTTTAGCCATTCTAGTTTTATGTATTTTTGAAAGTACATTTAATTTCAAATGTAATGATACTTGATAAATATATGTGACTTTTAACATGCACATTGTTTTTAAAAAGGCCTTGGTTTTATGATGCATTTTGAAGATTGACACAGATGCAACTTCCACTCCGCTGTTTCCTCCTAGTGTCTTCAATTGAAGTTTTGTTTTGCTTCTTTAAAATCTACAAAATTTGTTTTAGTACAGCTTCAGTGTCACTTATCACATACTGCCTTGTATTTTAATCAGATGACTGTTGTTTTCTTCTTTTTCCACTTAAACGCCAATATTTAGTAGTATGTGTCTTAGTTACACTCCCCATGGTTCCAAGCAGTGTTTTGCACAGAGTGGTTCCTCATACACATGCATAGATGACTGAGTGAACTGACTTTCCAGATTCTGAAGTCTTTGTGAAGTTGCTGGATACTCTATGAGCACATTGCCCTTCTGATTTGTCTTCCAAAGCATCAGGCTGTGAAAGCTTCTATTTCCAAAACTCACCATATTTATACACTCTGAAGATATTTTTTTTTCCACGTTTGCTTTTATCAAATGTTTATCTTTTTTTTTTTTTTTTAATCCATGTCTGTTGCCATAGTAGCAGCCATTAGACCGAGCTGAGAAAATCCTAAGAACTCTTACATACACAGGCTGGTTATTATAGTGGTAGCAGCTTGTTTATGGTGCCAAATGAGTACTTTTACATGTCCTGAACTGCCCCTTTCTTCAAGGCCAGATGCCTTACTGCCTTCATAAAGATGCATGTCTTCTAAAGCTGTAAATGTACAGTGAAGTGGCAAGATACATGTAGCACCTGCTAAATTCCTGAGTGCATTTGTTTCTATCTTTTTAGACAACATAATAACTATAGTTTTTCTTTTTCATTAACTGCACAAGTTCTTTCCTTTATTTAAACCCTATGCATGCGAAAGGTAGCTGCTTCTACATCTCTCAAGAGGAAAATGGTCATGAAGTGCATAACGCTCAAAGTCCTCTGGACTGACCTCTCACACTTCCCAAAAAGGGCTGTACTCTTTATAACCAGATATATACTGATCGTTTCCCTTCAATTTTCCTGAGAAAGCAGTGCTGTAGCCTTCCTGATATATTATCTCTGTGATATTTTCCTAATGCCTTTCACTTTGTATTTTTCTTTCTTGTTTAGCCTATTGAAAATGGGAGATTTTTAGGAGTGAAGAGTCAAGGATCATAGTGTTCTGTAATAGAAAGAACCTCAGGGAATATCTATTGCAACATTTTCACTTTATTTGTGTGGAAATTGTGACATAGAGAGGGAAAGTTAACTTTCAAAGGCCACATGGTGAATTAAAGGTGTATTGTGTTATCACTACAATGACGTGGTTTTTAATTCAGAGTTTATTCTATTTCACTCCATATGACCCAACACCAACATGGGTTTCAAACAAAGAAATTGAGTCTGCTTTAAATAAAACAACAGCAACACACCTTCGGTATTAAGGAGATATGAGAGTTTGTCATGAGAAATGTAGGGTGGGTAGGATCTTGGGGAAAATTATATCAAATTCCCCACAGTTCTAAAAGGCATCATATTCTCTGTGTATTTTGGTATTTCCTGAGATGTCTCTTTCCTTTTGTACTACCATTTACTGTCCCTTGTCATTTAAGCATCAACTCAAAGTTCAATATCTCCTTGTGAGAGTGGTTGGGCCCTCCATATCCATCTGGGTTCCTTTTCCTGTAAGCTTCTCTATGGTAGCATTTATTCATCACACTACCTTATTCATTCATTTCATGCATTCATTTTTATTAAGTATTTATTGAGAACCTACCATATTCTCCCCAGAGTTGAGGGTGCTGTTGATACTATGATTGTTGTTGTTATTTAGTCACTTCAGATCAGATCAGATCAGATTAATCACTTAGTCATGTCCGACTCTTTGCGACCCCATGAATCGCAGCACGCCAGGCCTCCCAGTCCATCACCAACTCCGGGAGTTCACTGAGACTCATGTCCATCGAGTCACTTAGTCATGTCCAATCTTTGTGACCCTATGGACTATAGCCTGCCAGCCTCCTCTGTCCATAGGATTTCCCAGACAAAAATATTGGAGTGGGTTGCCATTTCCTTCTCCAGGGGACCTTCCCAACCCGGGGATTGAACCCACATCTCCTGCATTGGCAAGCAGAGTCTTTACTACTGATCCACCAGCCAAGCCTAGAGACTATGATACCATGATGATTAAAAAAGAAAAAGAAATCATTGTACTCAAAGAAATGTCTGTTCAGTTGGAAAGTTCACAACACATATTGATCGCTTTTTGACATTAGATTGTTAGATTTCTGAGGCCTGGAATTGAGCTTTATGTATGATTATATTCTCAAAGTATAGTGTAGTGCTTAAACTTTAATAAATAGCTATTGACAGAACCAAAGACTAAATAAACTAGGTATACAACATAAGTACCACAAAATGCAGAGAAATTATCAATACTGAAGTATTCTTAGATCAGTCCATTGGCCATTTGAGACTACAGCTTGGTATTAAAAGCACAGGGAGTATTGGAAAGGAAATCAAGAGGGAAGGAAAACTCGAGGCAAAGGAAAAAGCATGAAAATGCCACAAAGTGGAGGTGATATTCATGATTACAGCTGACAACAGTCATTGGTGTTAGGGAAACAACAACACAGAGTCACATAAACACCTTTGAGCAGAAATTTTAATACTTACCTTAGTAGTACTTTTATATAAATTGTTTTATGTGCAATAACAAAGTGCCTTGTTTAGGGACTATTAGCCAAAGATAAAGTGTATTTTAAAAAACAGTATTTTAAATGTGCCTTGTGAAGGGATGGTACATTTGGTTTTTCTATTTACATATTCAAACTGGGGGTGGGCAATCTACTGACAGATTATTTATTTAGTGGGCAGGTATTACATGTGAGTTGTTTTTCCAGAATTTTGGAACTTTTGTTACTGATCATCTATTTGTTCTTCCTCCAAATTCATTTTAACCAGCAGTTACAATTTAGGAAGGAATTGTAACCATAGTCTATGACCAAAAGAACATGAAATCAATTGACCTTCCAGGGAAATAAATCAGACTAGATAGTTGATGGATGGATAAATACATAAGAAAAAAATGATATAAAATCATAAAAAATAAGAAAAATTCAACAGTTTTATGTTAGGTAGAAGGATGCTTATTTTAATTTTTTTTTCTATTCATCTTTTTTTCTCTTTCTAACTCACAGAATGAATATAAAAGAGGAACCTCACTATGACACAAAATTCCTCAGATCCTCATAAAGCCAAGGGCCATAAACATAGTCAAGATCGTATAACATTTCCTCCTTATATGTTCTCATTATATATCCATTCGTTCTTTTCCTTCAGCAAGGTCCAGGAATGCACATGATTGAATATTTGAAACAAGAGAGGATTGTTATTTTACACTGCTTCACAGATTCCTTCTACTATGACTAAATTATTATCACAGTTTATGTTTAAAAATCACACAAACATACACACTTACATCAAAGCAGCCATCATTAGCAATTTAAAAAATAATTTCATGCCTCACCATGTAATATTTAAAAGAAATTGAATTATAGTCATTTTATATATGTTTCCAGGGAGAAGTGCCTTTGAAATAGCATGCTGGAGCAATACATAATATATAGACAACTGAACTGGACCCCAAACACTCATTTTTGAGAAAAATGCTTCAAATCTGGGGAAAAATTAAATTATCTAAGTTGTGTAGCTTTATTAAAAATGCTCAAACATCAATGCAAATATCTGAGAGTGAAAAAGTAGAATAATTTTTCTTCTAAAAATGGTAATTTTAAACAAAAAATTATTCACATAGGATTAATAACTTTAGAAGAAAACCCTAGCTTAATGTAGCTTCAATTATGGGAATGGTGCCAAATGGCTTTGCTTAGAATTTCACTTTTTACATCTATCCTTTCAAGAACAAAACAAACGGAAGCAGATCTTTAACCCTAGTGAGGATCAATTACAATAAACTGGATTTAACAATGAATTTTACATGTTTTAATTCTTCATAATTCTTTTTTAATGAATGGTACATGGAAATAGATGGGAAACAGTGGAAACAGTGTCAGACTTTATTTCTGGGGGCTCCAAAATCACTGCAGATGGTAACTGCAGCCATGAAATTAAAAGATGCTTATTCCTTGGGAGAAAAGTTATGACCAACCTAGATAGCATATTGAAAAGCAGAGACATTACTTTGCCAACAAAGGTCCATCTAGTCAAGACTATGGTTTTTCCTGTGGTCATGTATGGATGTGAGAGTTGGATTGTGAAGAAAGCTGAGTGCTGAAGAATTGATGCCTTGAATTGTGGTGTTAGAGAAGACTCTTGAAAGTCCCTTGGACTGCAAGGAGATCCAACCAGTCCATCCTAAAGGAGATCAGCCCTGGGATTTCTTTGGAAGGACTGATGCTAAAGCTGAAACTCCAGTATTTTGGCCACCTCATGAGAAGAGTTGACTCGTTGGGAAAGGCTCTGATGCTGGGAGGGATTTGGGGCAAGAGGAGAAGGGGACAACAGAGGATGAGATGGCTGGATGGCATCACTGACTCAATGGACGTGTGAGTATGAGTGAACTCCGGAAGTTGGTGATGGACAGGGAGGCCTGGCATGCTGCAATTCATGGGGTCACAAAGAGTTGAACACAACTGAGTGACTGAACTGAACTGAACTGACTGACATGGAAATCAATTACCGAAACATAATTGGAGCAAAATCTTGATTTTTCTGAGTGAGTTTTCTACTTGATTATTTATTTGTGGAAATTTATTAATCTTTCAAGCTATCACCTCTTTAGGTAGTGATGACTTTGAAAATGAAAATTGTTAGTCTACACTTAATATGATTTAAAAGTGACCTAATTCTAAAAGAGTCATGTTATATTCTGTTTTCTTTCCATTTTCCCCCCAGTTTTACTGAGATATAATTGACATAGAACAATGGGTACATTTAGAGTCTAAAGCATAATGATTTGACTTGCATATATTAAGCAATAATTATTGTAATTAATTTAGTAAGCATTCATAATCTTATACAGATACAAAACATTTTTTCCCTTGTGATGAGAATTCAGGATCTACTTTCTTAAAGATTTTCACATATATCATAGACCAATGTTAACTATAGTCATCAAGTTGTACATGATACTCCTAGTACTTATTTATCTTATAACTGAAAGTTTGTACTTCTTGACCAGTCTTATCTAATTCCCCCACTCCCTACCATCTTCAATGTTTAATTTATGTCACTTGTGTATATTGTCACCCTGATTATTTAACTTATATGTAGAATACATCATGAGAAATGCTGGGTTGGATGAAGCACAAGCTGGAATCAAGATTGCCAGGAGAAATATCAATAACCTCAGATATGCAGATGACACCACCCTTATGGCAGAAAGTGAAGAGGAACTAAAAAGCCTCTTGATGAAAGTTAAAGAGAAGAATGAAAAGTTGGCTTAAAGCTCAACATTCAGAAAACCAAGTCCGTGGCATCCAGTCTCATCACTGCATGGCAAATAGATGGGGAAACAGTGGAAACAGTGGCTGACTTTATTTTCTTGGGCTCCAAAATCACTGCAGATGGTGATTGCAGTCATGAAATTAAAAGACACTTACTCCTTGGAAAGAAAGTTATGACCAACCTAGATAGCATATTCAAAAGCAGAGACATTACTTTGCCAACAAAGGTTCGTCTAGTCAAGGCTATGGTTTTTCCAGTGGTCATGTATGGATGTGAGAGTTGGACTATAAAGAAAGCTGAGCACCAAAGAATTGATGCTTTTGAACTGTGGTGTTGGAGAAGACTCTTGAGAGTCCCTTGGACTGCAAGGAGATCCAACCAGTCCATCCTAAAGGAGATCAGTCCTGGGTGTTCTTTGGAAGGACTGATGTTGAAGCTGAAACTCCAATACTTGATTACCTGATGCGAAGAGCTGACTCATTTGAAAAGACCCTGGTGTTGCGAAAGATTGAAGGTGGGAGGAGAAGGGGATGACAGAGGACGATGTGGTTAGATGGCATCACTGACTCAGTGGACATGAGTTTGGGTAAACTCTGGGAGTTGGTGATGGACAGGGAGGCCTGGCGTGCTGCGGTTTGTGGGGTTGCAAAGAGTTGGACACGACTGAGCAACTGAACTGAACTGTGTATAAAAATTCAGTTCAGTTCAGTTCAGTCACTCAGTCATGTCCAACTGTTTGCGACCCCATGAATTGCAGCATGCCAGGCCTCCCTGTCCATCACCAATTCCCAGAGCTCACTCAAACTCACATCCATCGAGTTGGTGATGCCATCCAGCCATCTCATCCTCTGTTGTTCCCTTCTCCTCCTGCCCCCAATCCCTCCCAGCATCAGAGTCTTTTCCAATGAGTCAACTCTTCGCATGAGGTGGCCAAAGTACTGGAGTTTCAGCTTCAGCATCATTCCTTTCAAAGAACACCCAGGGCTGATCTCCTTTAGAATGGACTGGTTGGATCTCCTTGCAGTCCTAGGGACTCTCAAGAGTCTTCTTGAACACCACAGTTCAAAAGCATCAATTCTTCGGCACTCAGCTTTCGTTATACTCCAATTCTCACATCCATTCATGACCACTGGAAAAACCATAGCCTTGACTAGACGGACCTTTGTTGGCAAAGTAATGTCTCTGCTTTTCAATATGCTGTCTAGGTTGGTCATAACTTTCCTTCCAAGGAGTGTCTTTTAATTTCATGGCTGCAGTCACCATTTGCAGTGATTTTGGAGCCCCCCAAAATAAAGTCTGACATTGTTTCCACTGTTTCCCCATCTATATTAGGCCACTGTAAATTCATGAAATTTTTCATGAGATAATATCAAAAGTCTCCAGGGGATAGTTATTTCATGAGTAAAGACAGGCTTTCTAAAATACATTGGCAGCATGTACTTTGTATGAATATACATAACAACATCATACAATGATTTGTTATTTATTTTTCTAGGAATTTTAGCCTTTCAATTTTTATTTTTTTTATAGATTAAAACATTTTTTCAGCAAGTCAGTAGTTTTTCCAGCCTTACTCAGCACTGCCTCCAGATCTCACCAGACTTTACCTCAGCACTGGTCTAAGACACATTGTATCTACTGGCAACAAGCCTCGTGAAACATGAAAGTGAGTGTTAAATAACAGTCATGTCCAAGTCTTTGTGACCCCATGGACTCTAGCCTTCCAGACTCCTCTGTCCATGGAATTCTTCTGGCAAGAATACGTGAAACATGAGGATTATAGAATTGCAGACCTTAAAGAGAGCACAGATATTTGTTGAGTGCAAGCCCCTTCTTTTTCATATTTATTTATTTAATAACCATTTGTTGAGGTCATGATATATTTCCAATGATAAGTTAGGTACTGTGGATATGATAACATATCACCACAATCATGCCATTTAATATTTATGGAGAGCTTCCTATTTACTACATGATGTTCCAATGTTTTACATGTTTTTTTTGTTTCAACAACCATAACTAGCCCACTCAGTAATGCTCCTATTATCTCTAGAGATCACAGATAGGCAAACTGTGACCTGTGGTCTATTGTTGCAGGGCCAGGAGCAACGGTTTTCAAACACTGTAAACAAAGAGAGAGAGAGAATAAAGAGACAGAAAAGAACAAAATGCTACCAAAAAATGTATTAGGCTTTGCAAAACCTAAAGCATTTACCATCTGGCCCTTTATAGAGAATTTTACTGAGTCTTATGATAGATGAGGCAACTGAGCCAAAAGGAAGTTCATCGTATCCAGGCCATCTGTCTCTGGGAAAGACAAACTGTCTCTTTTCTTTTTCTTTTTTTTTAAATTTTTATTTTGTATTGGAATATAGTTAACAATGCTGTGTTTATTTTATTTTAGGTATACAGCAAAGTGATTCAGTTTTACATAGAGAAGTATCTCAGTTCAGATCAGTTCAGTCACTTAGTCGTGTCCGACTCTTTGGGACCCCAAGGACTGCAGTACATCAGGCCTCCCTGTCCAACACCAACTCCCGGAGTTTACTCAAACTCATGTCCATTGACTTGATGATGCCATCCAACCATCTCATCCTCTGTCATCCCCTTCTCCTCCCACGTTCAGTCTTTCCCAGTATCAGGGTCTTTTCAAATGAGTCAGCTCTTCTCATCAGGTGGCCAAAATATTGGAGTTTCAGATTCAACATCAGTCCTTCCAATGAATATTCAGGACTGATTTCCTTTAGGATGGACTGGTTGGATCTCCTTGCATTCCAAAGGACTCTCAAGGGTCTTCTCCAACACCACAGTTCAAAAGCATCAATTCTTTGGCACTCAGCTTTCTTTATACTCTAACTTTCACATCCATACATGACTACTGGAAAAACCATAACCTTGACTAGATGGACCTTTGTTGGAAAAGGAATGTCTCTGCTTTTTAATATGCTGTCTAGGTTGGTCATAACTTTTCTTCCAAGGAGTAAGTGTCTTTTAATTTCATGTTTGCAGTCACCACCTACAGTGATTTTGGAGCCCTAAAAAATAAAGTCTGTCACTGTTTCCACTGTTTCCCCATCTATTTCCCATGAAGTGATGGGACCGGATGCCATGATTTTAGTTTTCTGAATGTTGAGTTTTAAGCCAACTTTTTTACTCTCCTCTTTCACTTTCATCAAGAGGCTCTTTTGTTCTTCTTTGCTCTCTGCTATAAGGGTGGTGTCATCTGCATATGTGAGGTTATTGGTGTGTGTCCTGGCAACTGAAGAATTGATGCTTTTGAACTGTGGTGTTCAAGAAGACTCTTGAGAGTCCCTTGGACTGCAAGGAGGTCGAACCGGTCCATTCTAAAGGAGATCAACCCTGGGTGTTCTTTGGAAGGAATGATGCTGAAGCTGAAACTCCAGTACTTTGGCCACCTCATGCAAAGAGTTGTCTCATTGGAAAAGACTCTAATGCTGGGAGGGATTGGGGCCAGGAGGAAAAGGGTACGACAGAGGATGAGATGGGTGGATGGCATCACCGATTCGATGGACATGAGTTTGAGTGAACTCCAGGAGTTGGTGATGGACAGGGAGGCCTGGCGTGCTGCAATTCATGGGGTCGCAAAGAGTCAGACATGACTAAGTGACTGAACTGAATCTTGATTCCAGCTTGTGCTTCATCCAGCCCAGCATTTCTCATGATTTTCTCTGCATATAAGTTAAATAAGCAGGGTGGCAATATACAGCCTTGATGCACTCTTTTCCCAATTTTGCACCAGTCTGTTGTTCCATATGCAGTTCTAACTGTTGCTTCCTGACCTGCATACAGATTTCTCAATAGGCAGATCAGGTGGTCTGGTATTCCCACATCTCTAAGAATTTTCCATGTTGTGATGGAAAATTGTTGTGATCTACACAGTCAAAGCCTTTGGCATAGTTAACAAAGCAGTAGATATTTTTCTGGAACTCTGTTGCTTTTTTGATGATCCAACAGATGTTGGCAATTTGATCTCTGGTTCCTCTGCCTTTTCTAAACCCAGCTTGAACATCTGGAAGTTCACGGTTCAAGTATTGTTGAAGCCTGGCTTGGAGAATTTTGAGCATTACTTTTCTAGCATGTGAGATGAGTGCAATTATGCAGTAGTTTGAGCATTCTTTTTCAAATTCTTTTCCCATTTAGGTTATCTTATAATCCTGAGAAGAGTTCCCTGTGGTATATAGTAGGTCTTTGTTGGTTATCTGTTTTAAATATATTAGTGTGTACATGTTAATCCCATACTCCAAATCTATATCTCTTCTAACTCACCCTTTCCCCCTGATTACCATAAGTTCGTTCTCTAAGTCTGTAACTGTCTCTGTTTTGTAAATAAGTTCATTTGTTCGTTTGTTTGCGATTCTGAATATAAGTGCTATCATATGATATTTGTCTTTCTCTGACTCACTTCACTTGGTATGATAATCTTCAGGTCCATCCATGTTGCTGCAAATGACATTATTTTATTTATTTTAATGACTGAATAACAGTTCATTTCAAGTATGTGCCACATCTTCTTCATCCATTCATCCATCAATGGATATTTAGGTTGCTTCCATGTCTTAGCTATTGTAAATAGTGCTGCAATGAACATTGGAGTGCATGTATTCTATTGAACCATGTTCTTCTCCAGATATGTGACCAGGAGTGGGACTGCTAGGTTATATGGTAGCTCTATTTCTTAGTTTTTTAAGAAACTTTCAGACCGACAGAGGGATGGATAAAGAAGATGTATTACATATATACAGTAGAATATTAGCCATTTAAATGACTAAAATAGTGCCATTTGCAGCAACATGGATAGTCCTAGAGATTGTCATACTGAGCAAAGTAAGTCAGACAGAGAAAGTATCTTATGATATTGTTTATATGTAGAATTTTTAAAAAATGATACAAATAAATATATTTACAAAATAGAAAGATTCAAAGACTTAGAGAATTAATTTATGGTCACCAGAGGGAAAGGGGAGGGGGAAGGGATAGTTAGGGAGTGTGGGATTGACATGTACACTTTGCTGTATTTAAAATGTATAAATATAAAGGGTTCAGGATGGGGAACACATGTATACTAATTAAATAATTTTCTATTAAAGAAAAAGAAAAGAAAAGAAAAAAAATAAATAAAATGTATAACCAATAAGGTCCTATTGTATAGCACAGGTACTCGGCTCAATATTTTGTAACAATCTAATGGAAAAGTATTTGAAAAAGAATAGGAACAGGCACGTGTATAACTGAATTACATTACTGTACACCTGGAGCTATCACAACATTGTTTAACTATGTGCTGTGCTGTGTTTAGTCACTCAGTCATGTCCAACTCTTTGCTATACTCCAATATAAAGAGTTAAAAAAAGATGTATATGGAGTTATAGTTGATAGGATTTATTGACATATTGAATGTGGGAAGTGATTAAAAAAGAGAAATAGAGGATCATCTCAATATTTTTCTCTGTGCAACTGAATAAATGCTACTTATTTCAATAGATGGAATGAGATGAGGGATAGAAATCTAGAATTGTCCTTAAGGGGTGATAAGTTTTAAGATGTCTACTAGACCTCCAGATGGTGATATCTTGAAATTAGTTGTGTAGACATCAGCATCTGAGACAGAAGTCAGACTCAGTTTGGTATTAAACACATCACCAGTTAAGGATATTAGTAGTTTGAAAGCCAAAAGTTTGGCTGAAATCACCTAAGAAGAGAAGTACATAGTGATGATGGACCAGGACTATTGATTGTGAGGTGTTTTGGGGTGTTCATGGGACAGAGACTAAACCCCTATGGCAACCAACTTTTATCACAGATGATTGCTACAGATAACACAAAATAAAAACAAACAAACAAAAACACCAACAGAAAGAAGAGAGGGTTTATGAATCATAGAACAATTATGTCACACTGCCAGTGGACTGAAAATGCCATCTGTGTATTCCAAGGGCAGAATTCAGATCAACATAAAAAAAGCAAACAAACACAACCCTAGTGATTAAAATCAGCAACAACCAACACAAACAAACAAATTAAAAACATAAGACTGCGTCCTAAGAGTTGATGATTTGCTATTCATTTGGAGGAAGAGAAAGATGACCTTTTCAGTTCTGTCGCAGTAAACATTACTAATGTGCATTTCATTTGTATTACACATTCCTCCAGGTTAGTCATTAGGGTATATGTATGGCAATATCCACAGAACTCAAACAAGCAAGGATGAGAAGGATCATAGGAAAAAAAAGTGCATTCCAGAAAGAGGAAAACACAAGACAATGGGAATCTGATTTGACAGGCAAATCTTCCTTAAATTACTGATAAATTGTTCATTAATCCAACAGTTTGTGTCATTGCATCAGAATTTAGTAAGTCATAGTTCTCTTAAAAGGATGCTGAAATGAAGTACATTATATCATTAAAATGTCATATGTTTCTTTATCTGGGAATCTTTGCAAAAGAGAGGATATGAACAATGCTGGAATGTCAGAGGAATTGGCCTAAGTGTATCATAACAATAATTCTAAAGACAGTTCTCCGTGAAACTTATAGGAGAATTGACCCCAGGTTCTTTATATGTCATTGGCAGTCCAGTTTGCCCTAGAGGGATTAATAAAGCAAAGTTGAGCTTAAATCACAGTTCTTTTGACAAGTTACTTTACATCTCTGAACTTTATCTATATGTACAATAAGTTTTATTACATTATCTTTATGAAATAGAATGTGTTAAATTGTAAAATATATTTAAAGTCTCTAGCTAAGTGCTTGGCAATACAGATATAAAATTCTTACAAAGCAATTACAAAATTCAAGACTCTAAAAAACAGAAACTTGGGGTTCAATTTGTTTTTAGTTGCTAATTTAGTGGCAAAACCTGACTTGACATGAACTTCTTTGGCCCACAAACCTGATCTCAGATGACGTACTGCTGCTGTTGCTAAGTCGCTTCAGTTGTGTTCAACTCTGTGCGACCCCAGAGAGGGCAGCCCACCAGGCTCCCCCATCCCTGGGATTCTCCAGGCAAGAACACTGGAGTGTGTTGCCATTTCCTTCACCAATGTATCAAAGTGAAAAGTGAAAGTGAAGTTGCTCACTCATGCCTGACTCTTATGGACTGCAGCCTACCAGGCTCCTCCATCCATGGAATTTTCCAGGCAAGAGTACTGGAGTGGGGTGCCATTGCCATCTCCACAGATGATGTGAGGTTAATTATATTCTGTTTATCCCACTAAATGTGAATGTTTATGCTTTCACTAGAGAAATACTGTTTGATTTTAGGGTGGAAGTGGGTATATAAAATTCAGGGTATCCATATATTACCATTCTGAAATTCAGGGGCTTCTGTTAAGGACTGTGGATTTTATAAGGCAGCCTTAACAATTGTAGAAATCGCAAGCAGGCAACTAGTATATCATCTGTCCTTGTTTCTGAGTTCCTGTTTCACACATTATCTGACTAGAGTGATAAGAACTCTGTGGAAAAGGGAGTTCAGCTCAGATGTTGACCACATATTTGAGTTAGGCCTGGAAGCACAGTGTACAATAATAGCAGAGAAAAGAGAAGCTCTTGGCTCAGTAGGAGAACAGAATAACACATGTTTTACTTAACTCAGTGGTAGTTAAATTCACTGCTTTAGTATTTAGATATAATGGAAGGTGGGCTGTATTTGTACTTTTGGCCCAGACCCTGCAAATATTAGGAGTGGGTCTGAGCAGTGACTAAATGTATTACCCTGCATCAGCTACAATGTATGTTACCACTAAAAAAAGAGACTATGAGTGTGGTGATGCTGTGACACTTCAGTGTTTGTTTCCTTTAATGTCATTCCGTGACAACTATCAACTTTAGATTTCATGTATTTGGAAAGTACAATAAATGCTCTTCTTCAAATACAAGTGGCTTTTGTGCAGAAAATAACAAATAATAATAAACCTTATTCTTTTGGAAATGATGCCTAGAGCTATTGCAGCCATTTTGACTGTACATGCAAAGGCTTGATAATGAATTAAAAAATTCTGAGAATGGTAGAGTACATTATAAACAAAACATACATCTTTAATGAAGTCAGTCAACTCAAGCTGTCTACCACACAATCTCATTTAAGACATTATTGACGTGTCACTAACAACTGAATTCAAAGAGATGGCTATTTTTGACTTAAAGAATATTCTGAAATAGTAGGCTCTATCTTTTGGAAATGTTCAAGCAAAGATTGGTGGACTATATCTTCAGAATGTCTTAGAAGGGATTAATGTATTAGGGAAGATATTCACTAAAACAACTCTAAGATTCATGGATTCAAACGGAAGCAGGTTTTGTCATTGTTATTTAGTTGTCTTTTTTTTTTAATGATGTGTATAAATGTAATCAACATCTCAGTAAATAATCTGTACTCAACTCTTTGTTGTGGCATTCTGGTAATTATCACTTTTACTATAAGAAAAAGAATTATTTCATTTTCAGAATGAAATGGTTGTTTTTTAATAAAATTAAAATGACCACTTCTTTAAAGTGGTTGATCAATCTACTCTATCTAAGCAGAATAGATGAATCTGTTCTAATTAATTGATTTCAAAACCTCAACATCTATCCTAGACCTGGGTATATAGTAGATGCTCAATGAGTGTTTATTGAAGTGAATTTGGTTTCAGTTCTAACCCTCCTCCAAGTATTCTGATAAGTAACCAATTATTATTGCTTTTTCCTTTCAAATATCCAATTTTATTTACACTATTGCTCACAATATTAACATAATGTGATATTCAGTTCAGTTCAGTCACTCAGTTGTGTCCTACTCTTTGCAACCCCATGGACTTCAGTACACCAGGCCTCCCTGTCCATCACCAACTCCCGGAGTTTATTCAAACTCATATCCATCGAGTTGGTGATGCCATCCAACCATCTCATCCTCTGTCGTCCCCTTCTCCTCCCTCCTTCAATCTTTCCCAGTACCAGGGTCTTTTCCAATGAGTCAGCTCTTCACATCAGGTGGCCAAAGTATTAGAGTTTTAGTTTCAGCATCAATCCTTCCAATGAATATTCAAGGCCGATTTCCTTTAGGATGGACTGGTTGGATCTCCTTGCATTCCAAGGGACTCTCAAGAATCTTCTCCAACACCACAGTTCAAAAGCATCAATTCTTCAGCACTTAGCTTTCTTTGTAGTCCAACTCTCACATCCATACATGACTACTGGAAAAACCATAGCTTTGACTAAATGGACCTTAGTGTGCAAAATAATGTCTCTGCTTTTTAATATGTTGTCTAGGTTGGTCATAACTTTTCTTCCAAGGAGCAAGCATCTTTTAATTTCATGGCTACAATCATCATCTGCGGTGATTTTGGAGCCCTCCAAAATAAAGTCTTTCACTGTTTCCATTGTTTTCCCATCTATTTGCCATGAAGTGATGGGACCAGATGCCATGATCTTCGTTTTTGGAATGTTAAATTTTAAGCCAACTTTATCACTCTCCTCTTTCACTTTCATCAAGAGGCTCTTTAGCTCTTCTTCACTCTCTGCCATTATTGATATTTCTTCTGGCAGTCTTGATTGTGATATAAATATAGTCAAATTTTGAGTAGTGCTTTTAACTTCTTTCAAAGGCAATACCAGTAACCGACATTTGAAATCAATCACTAGTTCATATATTGAAAGATGTCATTGAGGACATTGCTGGTAGCATTTCTTTCACATCCTCTATGGAATAACTCCTGTGAGAATTTACTTCTAGAATTCAGAGTAAGGAAAATAACTCTAATTTAGGAAAATAACATCCTTAAAATATTAGTTAAGTGAATGAATAAAATAACTATATAGCCTATCACTATTCTTTGAAGAGCTCTTCCTGTCAATTTAAAGAAAAAAATTAATCTAATCATAAAATTATATTATTCTTCATTGCTATTGTATTTTTATTTATATTCCCCCTGATTTTGAATTTCTACTTACATATGTATACTGCTAAAACATTTGTAGTGCTTTTTGTTTTAATTTGTATGGTATATTTTGTGGAAAGGAAGTAGAACAGAAACGTGAAATATGTAATTAAGCATTAATAAAAAACAATTTTTTGGTAATTTATGATAATAAAGTTGTAAGTAACATAAAACAAAATTATGCACAAAATAATTAATTTGAATTTAGGATTCAGTATTTATCATACATTTATTATTGTGTTCTCCCTTTACTAAGGAAATTAGCTTATAATTCCCAGAATTCAGAAAATAAAATGAGAAAAATGGCCCCCAATTAAGCAGGTAAAATATGTTTTCCGTGATTAATTCTTAAGTAACAAAAACTAACAAATTTTCAGTGTTTATTATGCCACAGTTTATGATCTAAATTCTTTTCATGTATTATTTCATTTGTGAAGTAAAAAATGTGATTTTCATTTTAATATGAAAAATTTAAGCCCAAAAATATTACATAAATTTCCTGAGATCACAAGGCTAGAAAACGCTGAAATTAAAATTCAGTATCAGGCAGTTTAACACCAGAGTTTGCAATTGTAATAAGAATGAACTTTATTCTGTGCCTAATTAGATACTTTTATTAATTTAAAAATTATTTGTCTATGGCTTGATACCATTGTACAATACCATTCTACAATATTCCACAGATGAAAAATTAAATAGCTATAATACTTTATAAATTTAGTATTTTTCTTGGTTTATTGGTATGTCCACTCATGTACAGGCTAAAAGTTACAAAAAGAAAATTATGTCCATTAGATATATATTTGATATTTTCAGATTTTAGTTATGTGTTTGATCACAGAAGACATAGGCACCCACCATATACAATTTTTAAGAATTTTATTTAATTCATTTCACAAATAAAACGTCTTTTTTAGTACAGTGAAGAACATCAGTCTGCATTTTCTGTCAGTCTGTTTTGTTGGTCTTATATAAGTGCACTTGCTTTGGTCATTTGCTTCCCTCACCATTCATTTAATATATTTTTCTGAAATAGTCTCCCCAGTTTTACATGATCATATCAGATCAGATCAGTCGCTCAGTCGTGTCCGACTCTTCGCGACCCCATGAGTCGCAGCACACCAGGCCTCCCTGTCCATCACCAACTCCTGGAGATCACTCAGACTCACGTCCATCGAGTCAGTGATGCCATCCAGCCATCTCATCCTCTGTTGTCCCCTTCTCCTCCTGCCCCCAATCCCTCCCAGCATCAGAGTCTTTTCCAATGAGTCAACTCTTCGCATGAGGTGGCCAAAGTACTGGAGTTTCAGCTTTAGCATCATTCCTTCCAAAGAAATCCCAGGGCTAATCTCCTTTAGAATGGACTGGTTGGATCTCCTTGCAGTCCAAGGGACTCTCAAGAGTCTTCTCCAACACCACAGTTCAAAGCATCAATTCTTTGGCGCTCAGCCTTCTTCACAGTCCAACTCTCGCATCCATACATGACTACTGGAAAAACCATAGCCTTGACTAGACGAACCTTTGTTGGCAAAGTAATGTCTCTGCTTTTGAATATGCTATCTAGGTTGGTCATAACTTTCCTTCCAAGGAGTAAGCGTCTTTTAATTTCATGGCTGCAGTCACCATCTGTTGTGATTTAGGAGCCCCAAAAAATAAAGTCTGACACTGTTTCCACTGTTTCCCCATCTATTTCCCATGAAGTGGTGGGACCAGATGCCAGGATCTTGGTTTTCTGAATGTTGAGCTTTAAGCCAACTTTTTCACTCTCCACTTTCACTTTCATCAAGAGGCTTTTGAGTTCCTCTTCACTTTCTGCCATAAGGGTGGTGTCATCTGCATATCTGAGGTTATTGATATTTCTCCTGGCAATCTTGAGTCCAGCTTGTGTTCCTTCCAGTCCAGCGTTTCTAATGATGTACTGTGCATAGAAGTTAAATAAGCAGGGTGACAATATACAGCCTTGACGAACTCCTTTTCCTATTTGGAACCAGTCTGTTATTCCACGTCCAGTTCTAACTGTTGCTTCCTGACCTGCATACACATTTCTCAAGAGGCAGATCAGGTGGTCTGGTATTCCCATCTCTTTCAGAATTTTCCACAGTTTATTGTGATCCACACAGTCAAAGGCTTTGGCATAGTCAATAAAGCAGAAATAGATGTTTTTCTCGAACTCTCTTGCTTTTTCTATGATCCAGCGGATGTTGGCAATTTGATCTCTGGTTCCTCTGCCTTTTCTAAAACCAGCTTTAACATCAGGAAGGGTCTCTTCATCTGAAGAAAGCCCAGTCCATGGCCCAAATGGATGTTTGTGTAATAAGTTTCAAAGTGACTTGTGTAAACTGGCAAAAGTTGCAAATGAAATCTATTTTTCAGATGGATGGCAATTGAGTAGTAATTCAGAGTTAACAGTTAACATAAAAGAACCAGGTTCCCTTACGAAGAAATAGTAAGTGACTCAGAGCCACAGTGACAGCTTTGAAACATCAGTTACCTGAGATAAAGCTTCAAAATAAATAATTGCTGATTTTAAAAAGAACTCAGTGTGGAGTGGGTTTGCTTCTCTTCCAGTTATATACTTACATCACTTGAAAACTGTTAATAAGCAATAAGCATATGAATAATAATGTTCAAAATGCTTAGCAAAATTAGCCAAAAATCTACTTTGGTCATTGATGAGCTATATAGTTGCTGTTTTTTTTTTTTTTTTTCTATCAAAGTATTCGTACAGAAATTTAATTTGCTAAATTTTATATTCTCAGCTGCTGATAAATTATTGTATCTGTTGGCAATAATGAAAAGGAAGGTAGGTCTTCCCATATCAATTTAAATAAGCTCAATTATCTTGGTTTATTAATCGATATTCCTGATGACATTCACAGGCTAGGATATTGTGTTTCCACCTCATCTGGTGTTATTTTTAGTCAAGACACCGTTGATTGAGCTTATTGAGACAGAATAAAAAGATACCCAGATCAAAATCACATGTGCTTTCCATCACTTTCCTGCATAAAATAAATTCTCGATGATCTACTAAAACACCATCATTCTAATATTCTGAAGATAATACTAGGGTCTATTATCATCTAGCAATTAGTAATGCTTTCTGCTGTGTCACATGTAAATACACATCAAACAATTGGTTCCATAGTACTCAAGGGTCCTCCACAAGTTTTGTCCTCAGAAACTACCAACCTCCTCTTAAAAGAAAAAAAGAAGGGGGAAAAAAAAAACCCACTCTGAAATACTCATCCATTTTGGACAATCAGGTTGAAGAAATGTCATTCAGTTCTCTCATTCTGACATTCTTTCGTACTAATTGCACTCCCTGAATATTAAATAGAGATTTCTTCCATATGAGAGCAATTACAGAACTTGTTAAAAACACGCAAGTGGCTTGTAAAAGCAATGCACACATTAAAGACAACCTCCTAAAAGGACTTTTGGAAAGGTCTTTGGAAAACATTGGGAGATGAGCAGGTAATGCAAATGCAGGGATCTTTGATGAGAACACTGTTTGCTGGAGAATGGTGTGAAGTAGAAGGCAGAACAATGTCAGAGAGAACATTAGTTACTGAAGTCTGAAAACAACTGCACTGTGACTCTGATGAAGTTAGACTTTCAGGTCCCATAACACAGCATGATCAGAGGACCTTAGGGTACTGAAGGAATAAAACATGAAGCAGAGTAATTAACAAGTAGTCTTGCTTGCATGCATGCCAAGTCGCTTCAGTCATGTCTGACTCTATGACCCTATGGACAGTAGCCCACCAGGCTCCTCTGTCCATGAGATTCTCCAGGCAAGAATACTGGAGTGTGTTGTCATGCCCTCCTTCAGGGGATCTTCCTGATTCAGGAATCAAAATTTCCTCTCTTAGGTCTCCTGCACTGGCAGGTGATTTCTTTACCACTGGTGCCACCTGGGAAGACAAATAAGCATTCTTACCTGATAAGAAATTTTGTATTACTGTTGCAAAAATTACATTTGTATCTGCATATCTTTTTATCTACATACTAAAATATATTTTAGCAAGAGGCAGAATTGGATGCTTCATTCATTCCTTTATTCAATAAATATTGCCTACCCTGTGATCATTTTACTCTATTGATTTAGGAATACATTGATTGTCTAAAAGATAATAAATATACTTTAAATTCAGACAGATCTGGCTCCTGCCTTAACAATTCCACTTACTAAGAGCTGATCGTGTGTACATGGAAAAGACTGAATTATTGGCCCTAATATTTCATCTGTCTCTGTATCCTCACCCTGTGACAAGTTATATTTTCTCCTCATTGAGGTAGAATAGATCACTCTGTCCCACTGCTGCCAGGTCATGGTGTATATCTTGCTTTCACCAATAAGATGTCAGCAGCTATGATACAGGCAGAGATGTGACACGTGTTTGCATTGTTGGGCTTGCCCTCTTGTTCTTTTGTCATTTTTGTGAGAAAAACATTCTTCTGCTAGCCCACTGGCCAAAGGCAAAAACTATGCAATTCCCAGGGAATTGGACAATACATGACAAAAAATGACTATTTCAAACCATTGGAAACTTGAAGTCGTTTGTTATATAGCAGTAGCAACTGATTTGGCATGTACCTCATTCTTCCACTCAGTTTTCACATTTATAAAATGACACAATAGAAGTATGTAATACATAGGATTGTTGTGAGGACTGTTGATATTTTTAAAAACCTAAGTGTAACATTTAAAAGTGAATTGCATTTCCAGCATTTATTGTTGTAGATTTTTTGATGATGGCCATTCTGACTGGTGTGAAGTGATACCTCACTGCAGTTTTAATTTGCATGTCTCTAAGAAGTAGTGATGTTGAGCATCTTTTCACGTGTTTATTGGCCACCTGTATATACACAAAATCTAGAAAGATGGTATTGATGAACCTATTTTCAGGAAAGGAATGGAGACGCAGATGTAGAGAATGGACTTGTGGACACAGTAGGAGAGGGAGAGAGTGGGACAAATGGAGAAAGTAGCATCAACACATGTACACTCTAAGGTGTAAGATGGACAGCTGGTGAGAAGTTGCTGTGTATCAAGGGGGCCTGGCACTCTGTGATGGCCTGGAGGGATGAGGTGGAGGAGGGGAGGAAGGCTCCAGAGTCATGGGCTAAATGTATAATTATGGTTGATTTGCATCATTGGTAGGGCAGAAACCAACACAGCATTATAAAGAGTTAAAAAACAAAAAAAAATTTAAAAATTTAAATTAAAAAATGCCAATTGTTTTTCTATACTTACAATGAATGCATGGAACTGAAACTAAAATTTTTAATGATTTACAGTTACTAAAAAAAAAAGGAAAAAAAAACACAAGTGTAAATTTACCAAAAATGTGTAAGACTTGTATGTTGAAAACTATACAATACTGATGACAGAAATCAAAGATCTAAGTAAAGGGAAAGACATATTGTATTCATTGAAAGACTAAACATAGTGTAAAGATGTCAATTATCTTCAAATTGATATAGAGATTCAACATATTTCCCATCAAATTTTCAGCAATACTTTTTTGAGATATAGACAAGATTATTCTATAGATATAGAATAATCTTTATATAGATAGATACAGAGAGATTAGATAGACAAGATTATTAGATAGACAAGAGATAGACAAGATTATTCTAATATATATATGTATATGGAAACATGAAAAATAAAAAAGCTGAAAAATTTTTGCAAAAGAATAAAATAGAAGGAATCAAAAAACCTGATTTCAAGATATATTTCATAGCTATGGCATCAAGACTGTGTGGTATTTGTATAGAGATGAATACACAGATGAACAGAACAGAGAAACCAAAAATAGACCAACACAAAAGCCTTCAACACAAATATGATGAAAATGCAAACACAATTCAATAGAGGATAGATGGGAGGGTATGGAAGACCCTTAACCTCACTCTCACACTTTATACAAAAGCTAACTCAAAATGAGTCATAGACTTAACTATAAGCTATAAAGCTACAAAGTATTTTTTTAAATAGGAGAAGATTTTCAGATCTAAGGCTAGAAAAAAGAATTATTGACAACAAAAGCACAATCCACCTGAAGAAAAAGTTGATAATTGGACTTCATCAAGATTTAAATCTTTACTCTAAAAATTTTCTTTAAGAAGATGAAAAGACAACCTATAGAGTAGGAGAAAATATTTCTGCACCACGTATCTGCTAAAACCAAAATGGGATAGTGCCATACACCTATCATTAATGGCTAAAATATAAAATTATGTCAGCTTCAAATGCTAGCAAGGATGCAGAGAAACTGGATTACTTACACATTGCTGTTGGAAATGTAAGTTTCTTTTAAAAAAAAGAAAAGAAGAACCTAGCATAAGAATCAAGAATTTCACCCTTAGGTATTTTTTCCAGAGAAATAAAGCCTGTGTTTGCACAAAAATCTGTATAAAAAATGCTTATAGCAATTCTATTCTTATTAAACAAGAACTGGAAAAAAAAAATCCAAATGTCCTTCCAAAGGTGAACAAGTAAACAAACTGACATGTCCATACCATTAACTACTACTCAGCAATTAAAATGGAAGAACTATTGATACATGCAAGAATCAGGATGAATCTCCAGAGAACTAGGCTAAGTGAAAAAAGACAATCCCAAGAGGTCACTTACTGTAAGATTCCATTTACATAACATTATTGAAACCACAAAATCCCATGAATGGAGAACAGATTCAGGGTCAAAGATGGGCATGCGCAAGGAAGGAAGTTTGCCGCTGCTGCTGCTAAGTCGCTTCAGTCATGCCCGACTTGGTGCGACCCCATAGACGGCAGCCCACCAGGCTCCTCCTTCCATGGAATTTTCCAGGCAAGAGTACTGGAGTGGGGTGCCATTGCCTTCTCCAGGGAAGGAAGTTTGAGTGGTTATAAAAGAGCAACATGAGTGATTTGTGGTGATCACTGTGTCTTGACAGTAACCCTGACAATATCCTGGTTGTGATGAAGTGAAGTAAAAGTCGCCCAGTCGTGTCCGACTCTTTGCGACCCAGTGGACAGTCCATGGAATTCTCCAGACCAGAATACTGGAGTGGGTAGCCTTTCCCTTCTCCAAGGGATCTTCCCAATCCAGGGATCGAACCCAGGTCTCCCACATTGCAGGCAGATTCTTTACCAGCTGAGCCACCAGGAAAGCCCAGTTGTGGTATTGGAAGACAATTTTTTAAGATGTTCCCATTGGGAAAAACTGAGTAAAGTGTGCATAGGAGCTCTCTGTATTAATTCTTATAACTTCATGTGAGTCTACAATTAGAATGAAAATTTTAATTCAAATATGTATTTAAAACTTAATAAGTAATCCATTTTGGTTTCTAAAAACCTAAATGCAACATGACTATCTTTCCTCAAAAATGTCTTTCTTTCAACTTTCAATGGTTGGTCCAGGTGCTGAAAAATTGGAGACATTCATCAGCTCATTAGGCAGCCGTTAGACCAGCGAACTCAGTGTGCTGAAATCAACATGGGTAGCCAGCTGCAAATCCAGTGTTCCAGGACTCCAAAGTGCCACCTGTATTTCCTGGGCTTATTCACTGTAGGTGCTTGACTTCTTTTTGAGCCCACTTCCAATGCAGAGGCTCACAGCTCTTATGTCTGCTCCCTTGTTGCCTCAAGGATTTTAATACATTTAGGGCTTGCTGTAGAGAAAGTTGTCATATAAGGCAAATTAGTGATTTTTTCTGCCCCTGAAGCAATTGGAATTTTAGATATACATAGAACCTTTGTGTGTGTGTGAGGTGTATTAAAGGATGAACATCTCTGGTTGCACATAGTAAAGCACTCAACAATTGCTAAATTCCTTTCCTCTTAATGAATGGGATTCTCTCTGGAAGTCCTTACAAAAGAACATATATCCCCATGGGGCCTGAAATGATTTATTATATCAGATTCATCAAAATGAACTAGTAGAATTCCTCCGACTGCTGCTGCTGCTGCTAAGTCGCTTCAGCCATGTCCGACTCTGTGCGACCCCATAGACGGCAGCCCACCAGGCTCCCCCGTCCCTGGGATTCTTCAGGCAAGAACACTGGAGTGGGTTGCCATTTCCTCCTAGCGTTCTCAAATTAAGATAAAATTAACTACTCCATTTTAGACTTTTTCCCTGCCCTTGAAAGGGTCTTGAGCCAGGATTCCACATAATTGATCACATAGTTACAAATAAGTCCACAAAATTTTCCCTTTTCCTTTTAAAATATATTTCTTCATCATTTTCCTTTAGGTTATAAATATGGGGGTTTTGCTTTACCATATGCTAATCTGATTGGGACTATTGAAAAACACAAGTATGTGGTGCTCTAAAGCCCTGCTACCAGAAGACAGAGCACAAAATTTAGTTCCTGTTGATCCTATAGGAAAGGTCAGCTTTCTCTAATTTTTCTAACGTAAGAACTTGAGCAAGGCATTTACTTCTATGGGCCTTGCTTTTCTAAAACATAACAATGAATGTTGATGAATATACCAGACATATTTCATGAACCTTTTCACTGTTTATCTGATTTTTATTTCAGGTACCTGCTCTGTGTGAACCCCGATGAATTTCATGCAGGTGCACCAGGCAGAGCTTAGTCTCATACCCATGATGTTAAATTTTCAGTTTCATTACGGAACTTCCGATTGTCACTGATCCTCCTTAGATACCATACACGTATAACACGGAAGAGGCAGGGAGCTAATAACCCTGGGGCAATTTTAACCAACGGGAAATGGTGTAGTGTAGATAAATTCTTCCTTCTCCCCATGGGCAGACAGTCCTGAGATAATAGTGTACATAACTTCTTGAAAAACTGTCACAATAGATTGAGGGATCATTGCACTCTGTGGTATCCAGCTTGATCATGCTTCTCATATTGTTTCTTCCTATGACTCTGACTTGTTTCATTTCTCTTGCTTCCTGGGGTTGAAGTTCCTAAAAGAGTAGCTCTGCTTTCTAGGGAACCCAGGCTAAAACAGTTGGTAAGAAAAGCAGCAATAAAAAGTCTCAGGATGAGGTTCTGGAGAAAGACCCCACCACTGGACATATCACGATTAGTGAGGCTTTCACCTGAGATGAACTGCAATGAACTACTTCTGGAAGGTGTGATATGGGGGATGTAGCATGTAAACTATATGGAGCTGTGATAAATTTAAGGATTTTAAAGTAGGCTTTTTTAATGGCAGTTTTTCTTAAATGCCTTGAAAGCCTCAATTTTAAAAACTCTCAAGAAATCATCTGCCAACCTAAGGCAAACAATAGAAGATGGAAAATCTTTGACAGCAATTTATAAAGTACAATTTTTCTTCTTAAATTTTTCACATACCACCCTTATTGCTTTCAGACTAGCACTCAGAGTCAGGTCTCAACAAATCCCAGGTAGGCAAGTACAATTCTTTTTAACAAAAAAAAAATCACTCACTACCCTGAAGGAATTACAGACACTGCCTGTATATACTGCCAGGGCCCAGAAGAATGGATCTTTAAGGGTGAATCTTGTGGGTTAAGAAACAGGATTAGATGACGCATGGACTGTGAAGTAGAACTAACACCCAGAAAAGATGTCCTTTTCATTATTGGGGAATGGAATACAAAAGTAGGAAGTCAAGAAACACCTGGGTTAACAGGCAAATTTGGCCTTGGAATACGGAAAGAAGCAGGGCAAAGGCTAATAGAATTTTGCCAAGAGAACTGACTGGTCATAGCAAACACCCGCTTCGAACAACACAATAGAAGACTCTACACATGGACATCACCAGATGGTCAGCACTGAAATGAGATTGATAATATTCTTTGCAGCCAAAGATGGAGAAGCTCTATACAGTCAGCAAAAACAAGACCAGGAGCTGACTGTGGCTCAGATCATGAACTCCTTATTGCCAAATTCAGACTTAAATTGAAGAAAGTAGGGAAAACCACTAGACCATTCAGGTATGACCTAAATCAAATCCCTTGTAAGTATACAGTGGAAGTGAGAAATAGATTTAAGGGCCTAGATCTGATAGATAGAGTGCCTGATGAACTATGGACAGAGGATCGTGACATTGTACAGGAGACAGGGATCAAGACCATCACCATGGAAAAGAAATGCAAAAAAGCAAAATGGCTGTCTGGGGAGGCCTTACAAATAGCTGTGAAAAGAAGAGAAGTGAAAAGCAAAGGAAAAAAGAAAAGCTATAAGCATCTGAATGCAGAGTTCCAAAGGATAGCAAGGAGAGATAAGAAAGCCTTCCTCAGCGATCAATGCAAAGAAACAGAAGAAAACAACAGAATGGGAAAGACTAAAGATCTCTTCAAGAAAATTAGAGATACCAAGGGAACATTTCATGCAAAGATGGGATAAAGGACAGAAATGGTATGGACCTCAGAGAAGCAGAAGATATTAAGAAGAGGTGGCAAGAATACACAGAAGAACTGTACAAAAAATATCTTCATGACCCAGATAATCACGACACTCACCTAGAGCCAGACATCCTGGAATGTGAAGTCAAGTGGGCCTTAGAAAGCATCACTACTTATTTCAAATCCTGAAAGATGAAGCTGTGAAAGTGTCAATATGCCAGCAAATTTGGAAAACTCAGCAGTGGCCACAGGACTGGAAAAGGTCAGTTTTCATTCCAATCCCAAAGAAAGGCAATGCCAAAGAATGCTCAAACTACCACACAGTTGCACTCATCTCACACACTAGTAAAGTAATGCTCAAAATTCTCCAAGCCAGGCTTCAGCAATACATGAACCGTGAACTTCCTGATGTTCAAGCTGGTTTTAGAAAAGGCAGAGGAACCAGAGATCAAATTGCCAATATCCACTGGATCATCAAGAAAGCAAGAGAGTTCCAGAAAAACATATATTTCTGCTTTATTGACTATGCCAAAGCCTTTGACTGTGTGGATCACAATAAACTGTGGAAAATTCTGAAAGAGATAGGTATACAAGACCACCTGACCTGCCTCTTGAGAAACCTATATGCAGATTAGGAAGCAACAGTTAGAACTTGTCACAGAACAACAGACTGGTTCCAATAAGAAAAGGAGTACGTCAAGGTTGTATATTGTCACCCTGCTTATTTAACTTATATGCAGAGTATATCATGAGAAACACTGGGCTGGAAGAAGCACAAGCTGGAATTAAGTATGCCAAGAGAAATATCAATAACCTCAGATATGCCAATGACACCACCCTTATGGCAGAAAGTGAAGAGGAACTCAAAAGCCTCTTGATGAAAGTGAAAGAGGAGAGTGAAAAAGTTGGCTTAAAGCTCAACATTCAGAAAACTAAGATCATGGTATCTGGTCCATCTCTTCATGGGAAATAGATGGGGAAACAGTGGAAACAGTGTCAGATTTTATTTTGGGGAGCTCCAAAATCACTGCAGATGGTAATTGAAGCCATGATATTAAAAGACACTTACTCCTTGAAAGGAAAGGTATGACCAACCTAGACAGCATATTGAAAAGCAGAGACATTACTTTGCCAACAAAGGTCCATCTAGTCAAGGCTATGGTTTTTCCAGTGGTCATGTATGGATGTGAGAGTTGGACTGTGAAGAAAGCTGAGCACCAAAGAATTGAAGCTTTTGAACTGTGGTGTTGGAGAAAACTATTGAGAGTCCCTTGGACTGCAGGGAGATCCAACCAGTCCTTCCTAAAGGAGATCAGCCCTTGGTGTTGATTGGAAGGACTGATGCTGAAGCTGAAACTCCAGTATTTTGGTCACCTCATGTGACGAGTTGACTCATTGGAAAAGACTCTGATGCGGGGCGAATTGGGGGCAGGAGGAGAAGGGTACAGCAGAAGATGAGATGGCTCGATGGCATTACCGACTCAATGGACATGAGTTTGAATAACCTCTGTGGGTTGGTGATGGACAGGGAGGCCTGGCGTGCTGCGATTCATGGGGTCACAAAGAGACACGACTGAGTGACTGAACTGAACTAGGAAAATGTGAGCAAAAACTGCAGCAATTCTGGGCTATATTATTAGCTGTTCTGCCACTCAGGCTAGATATTCAAACTAAGCGTAAGCTAATGTTGCTAGAATCAACTTGTTAGTAAGGGAGTCATAATGAAGATCCTTAAGAATCTGAAGCAAGGCAATGTATTCTGGGACAAGAAAATACTACATGTTTTAAAATAGCTCCTAGTATGCTTTGCGGAGAAGGCAATGGCAACCCACTTCAGTACTCTTGCATGGAAAATCCCATGGATGGAGGAGCCTGGGAGGCTGCAGTCCATGGGGTCGCACAGAGTCAAACATGACTGAAGCGACTTAGCAGCAGCAGCAGTATGCTTTGGGGCCTAAATGAGCTGATTATCTGACCTTGGAGCATGAAGTGATGGTAGAACTGGATCTGCCCATCTTTGACTAGGTATTATCAATTCCATTATTGTAAGGCAAGGCAGTGTCTTAGTTGAGCTACTATAACAAAATGCCATAGGCTGGATGGCTTAAACAGTTGACATTTATTTCTCACATTTCTGGAGGATAGAAGTCCAAGATCAAGGTGCTAGCAAATTCAGTTTTGGTGAGAGCTTTCTTTTTGGTTTGGAAATGGCCAAATTCTTTTTGTGTACTCACATGGCCTTTATTCAGTGTGTACTTGGAGAGAGATTGTTCTGTACCTTCTTCTTCTTATAAGGGCACTAATCTCATCATGAGTGTACCTCCCCATGACTTCATCTAAATCCAGTTACCTCCTAAATTACATATTATGATTGCTTATGAAAAATAACAATAATATTTCATTGGTAATGAGAAAATTTCAATTTTAAAGAGATAAGTGATGCTCAACCATTTCCTATATGTGTAACATAAGATAAACAAATATAAATGCTGCTAAAATCTAGCTGTCATAAGAGCTAGCAGTTTTAGTAGGATTAAAATATTGAATGCTGTATTGTAAGTCAACTGTACATAAAAATATTAAACATTGTAAACAATTAAATAAAATGAGTATTTCCCTAATTGGCATAAGGATTTATTAAAATAAATTTTAACTATTTTAATGAACAAAACATAAGAAACCTGAAAAAAAATCAAAAGAAAGTTTTCTGTATGTGTTTTTATCCAGGATACCATGAAATGTTGATAATCCTAGAAAATAGTCCAATAAATTCTATTTGGATTGGCATATACACACTGCTATATATATTCACATAAATATCTAACAAAGACCTACTGTATAGCATCGGGAAGTCTTCTCAACACTCTATAATGGCCCACATGGGAAAAGAATCTTAAAAAGAGTAGGTATATGTATATGTGGGCTTCCCAAGAGGGGCAGTGGTAAAGAATCCACCTGCCAATGCAAGACATGCAAGAGATATGGGTTCAACCCCTGGGTTGGGATGTTCCCCCAAAGAAGGAAATGGCAACCCCACGCCAGTATTCTTGCCTGGAAAATTCCATGGGCAGAGGAAACTGGCAAGCTACATACAGTTCATGGGGTCTCAAAGAGTTGGACATGACTGAGCAAGCATGCTTGCATATGGATATGTATAACTGATTCATTTTGCTAACAGCAGTAACTAGCATAACATTGTAAATAAATTAATATTCCTATAAAAATTAGTTTACAAGAAAAGAAAAATAAGAAAAAAATTATTCTGTGTTGCTAACCCATTCATGCAATCAAAGCCTCTTTTCTAACAGTGGTGCTTTCTTAAGGACAGTTGAAAATAATTGCTTATATTTATATGTGAAAAAAAAGTAGTCAATATTGTTTTCTAATATTTCTTTGCTTTTTTTCACAAGGTTGTCCCTTAACACAAATTCATTCTTTAACAAAGGTCAAGAGATTCCATCAGCAAATTTTTTAAAACAAATGATCATTTTCATCCTAAATTATCTTTCTATTGCTGCTGTAAAGAATACCATGGAATTAGTGGCTAAAAAAAGTACCTATCTGGGAATTTCCTGGAGATCTAGTGGATAAGATTCTGTGCTTTCACTCCCCTTATCTCAGAACCAGTTAGACAGGTTAAATCTCTCTCACTCTTTGAAAGTCTCCTACCTCTTCTTCAGTCATTGCATCTTTCTAATTGACTCTTCTGTGTTGAAATAGCAGCTGAGAGAAGGACCCTGATTGTGGTCCAAGAACATTCAGTGTTCTTCCACTTTTGAGGGCACAAGAGATGACATTAGGCCCACTCAGATAATCTGGGAGTAATCTTCCTTTCTTGAGATTATTCACCATAATTTCACTTGCAAAGTCCTTTTTGCTATAACATACATGTACTTAGCAGTAGGGGACAAAGATCACAGGGGTTAAAATTCTGTCTACCACATGAACCTGGGTCATTTTATCATCCAAACTCTACTACTTCGTGTTAAGCAGAATCTAAAAAGAAATGATTATGAATGAACTTATTTTAAAAACAGACATACAGACCTTAGAGAACAAACTTACGGTTGTTGGGGGGGAGGCAGAAGTGGGGAAGAGATAGTTAGGGAGTTTGAGATCGAAATGTACACAGTGCTATTTAAAATGGATAACTAACTAGGACCTATTGCACAGCACATAGAACTCTGCTAATGTGGCAGCCTGGATGGAAGGAGAGTTTGGGGGAGAATGGATACATGTATATGTATGGCTGTTCACCTGAAGCTATTACAGCTTTGATAATTTGCTACACTCTAATAAAAAATTAAAAGTTTAAAAAATAATATTAATAAAAATAACCAATAAGGACCTACTGGCTTAATATTATCAGGGAACTAGGCTTAATATTATGTAGCAGCCTGGTGGGAGGGGATTTTTGGGACAGAATGGATACATGCATAGGACGCCTGAGCCCCTTTACTGTCGACCTGAAACTATTACAACATTGTTAATTGGCTATGCTACAATACAAAATAAAAAGTTTAAAAATAAATTTAAAAATTTAAAAAAATTTTGATTCTGTAGAAAGATCTTTTTTTTGTTTGCAGAATTATCTATGTTTAAATATTTTAAAAGGTAAAGAATGGTTCAATGTAATAGTTTTAAATGAAAATTTCATATCATGCATGATGAACAAAATATCAAAATTTGAAAAAAAGAAGTGAGATCAGGCAAAAAAAAAAAAAAAAAACACCTAATACCTTTCTTAAAAGGTATTAGGTTTCTTTCTTAAAAGAAATTTGTACTCTAAAACAGAAAGCTAGAAGGAACCCTGTAACATTATAGGATCCTGATTTCCCATGAAATGAATATTCCCTGTTTAGTGCCCTAAATATTTTATGTAGTAAAGTCATGTACTATATGAAGATTAACAATCCCTATATAGTATCTTCCTTTTGTAAGAAAAAAAGAGGTTAAAACATTCAAACAATTTACCAGATAAACTTTTCTTGAGTTGGATATACCTGTTACTGAGAATTTAAAAATTATATTTCTTAAAACTGTGCCCTGGAAAATCTTTGACTACTTTCCAGTATTTTAATACTCCTTGTGTGCCTCATTCCCCAGCCCACATTTGAAGACCACTGAATGATAACATCTTTAGAAACTATTCTAAGTATTATAGGATTTTGCATTTTTGTCCTAGAATAGATGAAGCACTATTATGTTTCAAGGCAATTATTTGAATAGGGGGGTGGGGGGTGGGTGATCTATCCAGCCAAATATTGTGGAGTGAGTGGATTGCAAGTCCTCATTATATGGGAATCTTGTAGCTATAAACCATAACTGAAAAGTTTTATCAGATAAAACTATTGGCTGAATTCTCTAGTTGGATAATGAAATAACTAATGTGACTGAAAGTTTTATCACTATGTACATAGCCTAATTGAACTGGTTAGAGTTGAATCGGATTAAATTAATCCATTGGTAGATTTTACTCTTGATGCTATAACTGCACATTGTATTATTACATGTAGGCAAAGCCCATTTGAGCTTTCAAGATATAGAACATTTTTCCAGATAATCAAGTTAGTGAAAAAAATTAACTCGAAAGGCACTGTTTGTTCCTGTTCTCTCTAACCTAACCACATGATCAAGCAAATAGAAAATTCATAATATCATGCATTCTATGACTACTAAGATATTTATTTATTGAGCCCATTGTAAAATAAGGATGTACATTAACTGTCTATTTTCCCAAGTCATAATGCTTAAGTAGTTTGCTTTATTATTACAGTAGACATAGCCATAATAGGACTCCTTTCTCCAGTTGCCTGTTCAATGGAGGATCTATAGCATCTTGACCACCAGTGCCCAGTACGGGGGCCACTAGACACATGTGCTCCTGAGCGCTCAAATTACGGTTACTCTGAATTGAGATCTACTGTAAGTTTAAAATGCACACTGGATTTCAAAAACTTAGTTCAAATAAAAATCATTGAAAAGATTTCATTAAAAACTTTTTCCACTGATTATATATGAGACCTTAATTTTATATTTGGGTGAATAAGAAAAATTATTGTAATTAAAATAATAATTATTTTCCCATATTTTAATATGACTTCTAAAATATTTAAAATTACATATGTGGTTCACATTACATTTCTAGTAGATGGTGCTAGTCTGGGCCATATTAAGTCTCAAAAAAGGCATTCAGTTATGCTGCATACAGGCCTGGCAGTCTTGTTTTATGACAAATGCTCAGTCTTCAAAATCTCCCTCCTCGACTGTCCAACACAAGCAGGGCCACCGAGGTTCATCACCCTCCACCCCAAGGCTCATAGCTCAGAAAAGATTGCTGGTCTCTCATTTTCTTCCTTTTTTCCCAAGACTCAGAGACTCAGGAACTCAGATATTATCAGTACAAAGTTTTCTGAGGGTAATAAGTAAAATTTAGCTATACCAGAAATCAAAATATTCTTTAGTTCAGATCTTCCTGATGAGTATGAGGGTTTCTTTCTTTAAAAAAATTTATTTATTTATCTGCACTGGATTTTGGTTACGGCAAGCAGGATCTTTGATCTTCTTTTGTGGCATGGGGATGTTTAGCTGTTGTATGCAAACTCTGTTTAGTTGTAGCCTGCAGGATCTAGTCCCCTGACCAGGTATTGAATCTAGGCCCTCTGCATTGGGAGTGCAGAGTCTTAGCCACTGGACCACCAAGGAAGTCCTGAGCATGAGGTTTTCAATCTTAATTTTTAATCCCAGTGCTCGGTCTTCCTGAATAAGTTCTCATTTGCTGTCCTTTCTTCATTTCCTGAGGCAAGACAACACCAAGCAGAACTTTTTGTTTTTCTTTATAAGGACAAGCTAGATATGATTGTAACAGAGATGAATGCCATCGATGTTTAACATCCACAGCTTCTGAACAGCTGCTTCTTTGACAGCCAATCAGCCTGGAGCCTTCATGTAACCAGGAACATAGAAAGCAACTACCACACTGCTGTACATACAAGCTGTGCTGCAGGCTGCTGTCCCTACAGGCTTCCCAGGTGGCGCTAGTGGTAAAGAACCTACCTGCCAATGCAGGGGATGCAGGAGATGTGGGTTCGATCCCTGGGTTGGGAAGATCCCCTGAAGGAAGTCATGAAAACCCACTTCAGTATTCTTGCCTGGAGAATCCCTATGGATAGAGGAACCTGGCAGGCTACAGTCCATAGGGTCACAAAGAGTCGGACACGGCTGAAGGGGCTTAGCATGCATGCTGTCCTATTCAGGGTACACTGTACACAGTGGTGACCATTGGGCTACTGTGATTTGTCAAGTAAAAGGAGGCAGTTGAAGCCAAAATACCACTAGGCTTGTTTCACTAATTTGTTGTGAGCCAGTCAAGTTTAGTCTGTAAAGAGGAAATAACAGGCAAAAGGCAATATCAAGTAGAAAAACTTGAATCCAAGTCAAGAGCTTCTGTGTATAGTAGGGTACATTGAAGAGCTATCATTTTGTAGGAGTACAGGAGTGTTAATAATGTAAAAAATATGACCAATTCATAAAAAATATGACTAATTCGTGAAAAATCCAGGAAAAATATAATGGAAAAAGGCATCTTTCATGATATTGGAATCTGCTGAATGGTCTAACTTTGAGCTACTCACACAAGATCCGAGCAAAACTAGAGTGGGAATCAGGCATGTTGGAGAGAGGTACGTGCAAAGAAGAAGAGGCAGAGGGATTATTTGTCAGAAAATAAGAGGACATCGGGTAATTTGAAGAGACATGGATGGACCTAGAGCATGTCATATGGACTGAAGTAAGTCAGAAAGCGAAAAACAAATATGGTATATTAATGCATACACGTGGACTGTAAAAAATGGTGCAGATGATCTTATTTGCAGGGCAGAAATAGAGACAGAGATACAGTGAACAAACATATGAAGACCAAGATGGGAGAGGGTGGTGGATGAATTGGGAACCTGGAATTGACATATATAACATTATTGAAACTATCTATAATATAGATAGCTAGTGAGAACCTACTATAGCTCAAGGAACTCTGCTCAGTGCTCTGTGGTGACCTAAATGGGAAGGAAATCAAAAAAAAAAGGGGATGTATGTATACATATAACTGATTCACTTTGCTGTAAAGCAGAAACTAACACAACATGTAAAATATTGTGAAATTAATTTTTACTCCAATAAAAATTAATTAAACAATAAATGGACAGGTAAACAGATGGAATGAGACAAACTGAGGGGAAACCCAAAAAGTGACAACATTCAGAACAAAAAAGTAAACAATCAGTTAATCAAACACAAAGAAGTTGCATAGAAGCTGATGTGACAATTATGGCTAGAATACTGCATTTAAAATTCCAAAGAAATTTTTAAGTAACTGAAACTAAAGGTGATGATCAAGCCAATTGCCAAATAGATATGAGGCACCATTATGAAGGAAGAATCTTAATAACAAGCTAAATTTTATAAATGTGGAGAGAAATGCAATCACTCTGAAGACAGGGAATGAAGAAACATAACGAGTGGCAGATGGGGAATAAGATGGACAGATCCTGTCACTTAGAGCTCTCCAGGCAGGGGACCTGGTTGTCACCTCCAGTGTTTTCTCAGTACCCTATAAGTTGGATATTTTACTGGATCATGAAAGCTTTTAAGATTTGGAGGTGGGGTGGTGAAGAGGGGATATCCTGACTTGCATTTTTTTCTCCTTTAACTTAACATACTCTAGGAGTTTATGCACATTTTGACATCATTCCCTGTAAAAAGTCAACTCAGGAAGAAGCTCCATTTAGGATTTTGTGGCCCATGGTCTTCTCCTGCTGCTCAGTGATCAGATATGGTCATGGAGAAAATTAAAAAGTGGAAACAAATCAGATGTGTCCAATAAGAAGCCAGAACGGACAGCAAGACCACAGTTTAAAGATTAATCATTGTTCTATCACAGACCCTTAGCTTAGGATATACAAAAAGTAATAATGTGGTTTATTTTACAAATTTGGCATCTTCTTAGGAAAGCAATGATGTCAATGAAAAGCATAAAAGCTGAGACATTTAAATGGCATTTTATGCTGTAACAAAATGCATCATTATGTGATAAGTTTGGATGAGACTTCACTGATCATCTCTGATATAGTTTAAAAAATAGCTCAGATAGCTTAAGAAAATAGGCTAGCTGGTGTTTTGCAAACATCATTATGCATTCACTTGGAAGCCTTCTCAAAACAAAGATTACTGGGCTTAACCTCAGTTCTTATTCAGCGGTTCAGTGCTAGGACCCAGGAACATGCATTGCTAACGAGTTCCAGATGAAGCCAACAGTACTGGTTTAGGGACCCGACTTTGAGAATTACTGCTACAGCCAGCAGACCAATAAAAGACTATAGTCATGGTGCTGTCTAAATTCATTTTTTTTTAATGTATTCTGAGAGATGGCTTTCATTTTTCCAGACACAAGAAACAAAGATTACCTAATAGTTCAGACAAGTTTGTTTCACTAGGGGGCATTCCGGGTGAGTTAATTTGACAAGACTCAAGACTGCAGCATCTCAGAAGGCACAGTAAGAACAAGAATGCCTGTCAGTGTCACTCAGGCTGCCTGCCTCCTCTCCTGTCCATGATATGACACTTATCTCACGCCTCACCTGCAATTTCAGGTCTGCCATTAGGGTAATGTAGATTACACTTAGGCAAGCCCCTATCTAGATGTTACATTTGAATATGTCACTACCAGGAAATGGAATCCGCGCTAACAAATGATGTGGAATGCTGGCCAGACTGTCAAAAATAGATATCTGCCTTAGCCAGACACAGAGAAAGATAACCCTGAATGTTGATTAAGCCTGCAATACACACACACTTTCTTGATTCTGTCGGGTTCATTAGAGACAGTTAATCCAGAGAGATTTGAAGGAGAACTGGTGACGAACATTTGCCTTCTATTGAATTCCATGGTACCTGTGAATAGTTACCCTTTCAGCTATGTTAAAGCTTCAGGCAGAGACTCTGGAAGAGAGTCTCCTGAATGTTACTTGGGAATAGACAGTCAAAGTTTCCCAGCACAAGGTCTAGGTCGCTTCATTATCACCATCATTAAAAATGTATGTGCCTGTTTTCATGTGGCAGGATGAAAGGTGCTATACAAAACAAGATGCATCTGTAATCCATGTCCTTGAGGATCTCTAATACAAGCACAAAGGCAAGTACTGATTTGCAGACAATAACCTAAGAAAGCAGCTGAAAAGATGTTTTTGGTACAGAACAGAAGTGAAGACTAGCTGTATGTATGAAGTAATGAATTGGGGTGATCATTTTCTCCAGAGAATAGTTTTTCAAGAGTGATTAGTGCATAATACATAAGTTTATATTGCACAGGTACTGTGTACCCTCCCATTGCTTCCTCTAACTTGCCTGTGCAGGTTCTTTGTCCTGGGAGAAGGAGTGAAAAACAAAAAGAAGAAAATCCTTAGCAAACTTTTAAGTATGTGCATGAGCTTAGTCACTCAGTTATGTGTGACTCTTTTCGACACTTTGGACTGTAGTCAGCCAGGATCCTCTGTCCATGTGACTGTCCAGGCAAGAATACTGGAGTGGGTTGCCGTTTTCCTCCTCCAGGGGCTCTTCCTAGCCCAGGGATCAAACCCACATCTCCTGTGTCTCCCTCAGTGCAAGCAGATTCTTCACCTGCTGAGCCATCGGGGAAGCCCACATTTTCAGTTCCACCATTGGTAATATTATTCTAGATGTGGTCTAAAAACTAGTTTGGCCAGGAATTTATTTGTCATTTCCTGAGATTTTACTGGAAAGAAAGCCTAACCAGAAGAAAATAAATTGTATTAGAACTCCCTGGAGTTTGAGTCCGAGAAGGTGTTACAAGCAACAGTATTCGCTGAACTCCAAATTCAACCCAGTTGCCCCCAGCTCACATGCAGCCACATGCAGGCATCCTTGTAGATCCTGACATTACAGGGATACACTGACCAATAGTCTCATCTCACTGAAACAGACTCAGCAGTAAAGCTTAACTGCTTTAGCCTGGAAGCCATTGTATTAAGAGGACCCAATAGGCATCAGCCATCTAGACAGGGACAGAGCTGTTGCAGCCCAACATGAGAAATCTTTTACCTTGGCTCTCTTTTGCAAACTAGGAAATTCAGTGGAGTCAGCTCTATAAAATGGTTACTTCCTCTCACCCTCTTATAGGTTGCACTTTCCACAAGTTATAAGTGATCCTATGTCTTTTCTTGCCAAGAATTACTGAAGCCAAGGTGTTCATTAATGATTTCGGCATCTATTCAGAATTAGAAAGTATATTTGTCTCTTCTCATTCTAATCTACATGAGCTTGTGATTTTCCATGCTTTGTAGATGTCAGAAGGGACCATATACACTCAGCTATGTAAACTACCCTTTCCCCCAGGTCTTCTTCCTCTTCCTCTTCTTATTACTTCTTTGTGCTTTTCTTAAGTAACTGTTGCTGCTGCTGCTGCTAAGTCGCTTCAGCCGTGTCCGACTCTGTGCGACCCCATAGATGCCAGCCCACCAGGCTCCCCCATCTCTGGGATTCTCCAAGCAAGAACACTGGAGTGGGTTGCCATTTCCTTCTCCAATGCATGAAAGTGAAAAGTGAAAGTGAAGTCGCTCAGTCGTGTCCGACCCTCAGCGACCCCATGGACTGCAGCCTGTACTTATCATTTATTCTCATATAGATTTTTCACAAACTGATGAGTCAGTTATAATTTATGGTATACCTTCAGTTCAGTCTCTCAGTTATGTCCAACTCTTTGCGACCCCATGAATTGCAGCACGCCAGGCCTCCCTGTCCAACACCAACTCCCGGAGTTCACTCACACTCACGTCCATCGAGTCAGTGATGCCATCCAGCCGTCTCATCCTCTGTTGTTCCCTTCTCCTCCTGCCCCCAATCCCTCCCAGCATCAGAGTCTTTTCTGATGAGTCAACTCTTCGCATGAGGTGGCCAAAGTACTGGAGTTTCAGCTTTAGCAAGTCCAAAGAACACCCAGGACTGATCTCCTTTAGAATGGACTGGTTGGATCTCCTTGCAGTCCAAGGGACTCTCAAGAGTCTTCTCCAACACCACAGTTCAAAAGCATCAATTCTTCGGTGCTCAGCTTTCTTCACAGTCCAACTCTCACAACCATTCATGACTACTGAAAAAACCATAGCTTTGACTAGACAGACCTTCATTGGCAAAGTAATGTCTCTGCTTTTATATGCTATCTAGGTTGGTCATAACCCTCCTTCCAAGGAGTAAATGTCTTTTAATTTCATGGCTGAAATCACCAACTGCAGTGATTTTGGAGCCCCCAAAAATAAAGTCTGACACTTTTCCCCCATCTAGTTCCCATGAAGTGATGTGACCAGATGCCATGATCTTCATTTTCTGAATGTTGAGCTTTAAGCCAACTTTTTCACTCTCCACTTTCACTTTCATCAAGAGGCTTTTGAGTTCCTCTTCACTTTCTGCCATAAGGGGGGTGTCATCTGCATATCTGAGGTTATTGGTATTTCTTCCGGCAATCTTGATTCCAGCTTGTGCGTTTTTCCATCATAGCGTTTCTCATGATGTACTCCGCATATAAGTTAAATAAGCAGGGTGACAATATACAGCCTTGACGTAGTCCTTTTCCTATTTGGAACCAGTATGTTGTTCCATGTCCAGTTCTCACTGTTGGTATACCTTAGTGGTAGAGTAAGCCCATATCACATATTAGGTCAAGTTATATAGGGTTAATACTTGTGACCCACTGTTGTCCGAGGTCATAATGCTTTGGTAGCTGGTGTATTAGGCTTATCCATAGAAACAGAACCAATAGGATAGGCATGTGTATGTTTATATATATATATATATATATATATGTATATATGTAAGCTTCCCAGATGATGCTAGTGGTTAAGAACTCGCCTGCCCAATGCAGGAGAAGTAAGAGACGCAGGTTTGATCCCTCAGTTGGTAAGATGTCTTGGAGGAGAGCATGACAACCCATTCCAGTATTCTTGCCTGGAGAATCCCATGGACAGAGGAGCCTGGTGGGCTACAGTCTATGGGGCTGCACAAAGTCAGACACAACTGAAGTGACTGAGCACTCATGCATATATATATATATATATATATATATATATATATATATATTTATATATATTCTGTATATAACCCTTTCTCTCTAGTTAGATAGATAATTTATCATGAGAAATTGGTTCACACAATTACTGAAGCTAAGAAGTCCTGTGACCTGCTTTCTGCCACTTGGAGACTCAAGAAAGCCAGTGGTATTATCCCAGTTCAAGTCCAGAGACTGGAGAACCAGAACTTATAGTGTAAATTCCAGTCCAAGGGCAGAAAATCAATGTCCCAGCCCCAAAAGGTAAGCAGGAAACAAACAGGGGTGAATTCCTCCTTTTTCCACCAGTCTTCCCTGGTGGCTCAGTAGTAAAGAATCCACTTCCAATGCATGAAACACAGGAGACACTGGTTCAGTCTCTGGGTCAGGAAGATCCCCTGAAGGAGAAAATGGCAGCCCACTCCCAGTATTCTTGCTTGGATTATCCCATGGGCTGAGAGCTTGGTGGACTATAGTCCATGAGGTCCCAAAGAGTTTGACACAACTAAGCAACCATGCCTCCTTCCACCATCTTTTTGTTCTATTCAGGGCCTCAACAGATTGGGTGATACCCACACAAATTAGGGAGGGCTGTCTGCTTTTCTGAGTCCACTGATTTAAAATGCTAATCTCATCCAGCTACACCCTCACAGAGGCACCCAGAAATAATGTTTAATCTGGGCACCACTTGGCCCAGTCAAGTTGACTCAAAATTAATCATCATATTTATTTTGTCTTCCCTCAACTTCCCCATGTAAAATGGTAGACTTACCCAGAAATGTATGCTCACTTCCCTTTGAGCAGAAGAGTATTGAGCAGGATACATAGCACAGTTTTCTTATTATATATGTGGAGTGGAACAGTTATGAAATCGTTCTGAATAAATTTAAAGAGAGAAATGTAAGCTTTAGCAAAAAGGAGTTTCTGGAGTCATCAGTTTTGAAAGTCTCATTTTATAAAGCTAGAGAAAGGAAGTTTCATGGCTGAAGTCTGAGAAGAAGAGATAATAGGTTTCCAGACACCCTCCCCTGCCCAGCCAATTTTGCTGGAAACATTTGAGGAGCCAGATCAGTCATGACTAACCTTTATCACAAGGCATAAATTGAGCACCTTCTATTTCTACAACAAAGATAATCAAGACAGCTTAGAATATTCAATCTTCTTAGAATTTTTAATGGTTGGTCCTCTAAATCAGCAGATATAAGTGGCATAAAAGATAATCAGCTAAAACTACTACAGTCAAATTTTCTCAGGTTTCTTATTAAGAATATTCAAAGCATTTATTAATGATGCAAGTGTTTTTCAAACCAATGAAAGCATTCCTTACGTAGTAGAAAATTCTGTTTGTTCCATCACTGCCTTTTTTCTTTAAGTATTAGAGTTATTAAGTACAACATCTGCACAGAACAGGTTGTTTGCTTTTCAAATAACTTCAGCAGAAAGAGATATTTGATGAATTAATAATGTGTTTGACCTTGAGAAACTGATCAAAATATCTAGTTCTTTGGTCCTTTACTTTGATGCCTCAGTAACTTTTGAAAGCTGGATTTTACAAGCCCCTTAGCAAATTGGTTTTGCAACGGTGTTTTTCCTTGTATTTAATGCATTACCTTGCTACTGACAAAACTGCTAGAAAAAAATATAGGTCTGAGTAACCGGTAGTCTCTGCCATCATTAGCGATGCCCAATGGGTATTTCAGGGTCGTTTAATTGAAAACAAACTATGTAAATCTATTTATGTGTGATGAAAATTTATCACAATAACTCTAAAGATTGAAGAACCAGACACATCAGCATAGTTGAAAATTAACTTCTAAGACAATAAAAGATGTTCCTATGACTGTAAGTTCTTGTTCTTTGTCCAGGAAATTTATTTTCTAGACAATTACCTCTATGGGGAACACCCAGGGCTGGAGGGAACAATTGTACAGAATCTTGATGTTATTGAGTCAGCAATGCTATCCATTAAATAACAGGTGGCAGGCTATGATTTATATGCAGAAGTCACACTGTGCAGTCATCCTATGGAGGCCCTGGCCCTCAGGAAAGAGAGGCAAGAATGGTGCATCAATTACTGTAAACCTGAAAAAAGCATCTTAGTCCAGATGTGCTTATCTATCAAACTATAAAACATATAACCCATGAACCAAGATACAGAATCTCAAGTGTACACTCACTCTACATGCACATAACATTCTTCAGGCCCTTCATCACCTTTTACTTGTTCATCACACATCTAAAACAGAGAAGGATAACCTATGTTGCCTTTTTTTTTCCAAGAGGTACTTGGCATTTTTAAGTGATATTTGTGGTAGTAAGTCACAAGGAACTTGGGTCAAATGTTTTAATTGAATGGGCGAATTCCAAAAGTTTATTCAAAGAATGAATATGACTATTGTGTGTGTGTGTGTGCAAATAGAACTTTATTTGTAAAAATGGAAGACTGGCCAGCAGGCCAGAGTTTGCCAATCCTTGAGTTAGGCTAAAAATTAGCAGAAACATGAATGATGAAAGAAGATGACAAAACAAGAAAGGAGTCCAGGGAGAAAAAAGCCAAAAATGTGTGCTGGCTCGTTTATCACCATGTAGCCCTTAATAGCAATCCTGTGGAAGGAAGTCAAACTGCTCAACAAGAACAGACAAACACACTAGCCTGTGTCAACACAAAGGAAAAGGAAATGACAGTGAAGAGTGATAAATTACACAGAATCACAGAAAAGCAAGCCTGGAAGTGAAGAAAGGGGGCACCACAGGAAGTATGCGTTGATTACAGTGTTAAACTGTCCACTCTTTGATCCTGGCCCATGGCTAGAGAGGGCCAACCAGAGATTTAGAACAGTGGAGAACATGGTGAGTATGACTGTTTAAAAATTTGTGTAGGTCATTTTAATTTTGTGTTAATTCGCATTTGGTATTTGGTGATTTTTTTTTTTAATTTTCTAATACTGACTATAGTCATTGTTTTGTGTTATTCATTCAGCTCACCAGTGCTTTGAGGATTATAAGCATATGCTGGGTAAATTAATTTCCTACCCAATCTCATACTCCCCTCAACCAGGGAACATGTGGAATTGTGTAGGATCATTTTGGGTTTGGGGGATGACATCGGAATTTGTGGAGTAAAGGTCAAGAATATAATACAGAGGGTAGTTCTGCACAATGAAGAATTGCTCCCCACAAATGTCTAGAATGCAACTCTTGAGCCATAGTACCTAATGAACCTCATCTCTGAGATTAAAAAAAACAAACAATTTACTCCTGGCCCTCATCTCATTAACGGGCCCTATTTCACTATTACTATGTGAGCATCTCTTCTATCCTGTAGCTGGGAACCCACTGTTCTGGAGCACAGTGCAATGAAACAAAGCCAACTAGCAGACTTCTGTGAGATTTCATTGGCCACCAGATATATTACAGCTGAAATGCAGAAGTTCCTAAAACTTACAGAAGGCTCAAGTGCATAACTTCCTTTGACTTCTTCCTTTGGTTTCATGTTGATCTACCAATTTAATTGACAATGGTGAAGAAGGATGAGGAAACAATAGGAGAAAATTCTCACAATTCTGGGAGAAATGCACTTCAAGAGTTTTAAATTACAACTTTCTCAGCAACTAGTAAAGTCACTTTAACATGTATCTTTTATATAAGAATTTTCTTTCTTGTTTGAACCGCTTGTCCCCATTCAGAGTTATTACAGTATTTTTGACTATATCTCTTATGCTGTATATTACACCCCTGTAACTAATTTATTACTTAACTGGAAGTTTGTGCCTCTTCATTCCCTTAATCTCTTTACCTACTGCTTCACCCTATTCCCTCTGGCAATCACCCATTTGTTCTCTGTATCCATGAGTCTCACTTTTTTTCATTTTGTTTTTCAGATTTCACTTATAAGTGGTATCATGTTTATATTTCTCTGACTTATTTCATTTAGCATAATACCCTCTAGAACCATCCATCTTGTTGCAAATGACAAGACTTCATTTCTTATGACTGAGTAACATTCTAGTGTGTGTGTGTGTGTGTGTGTGTAACATCCTTAGTCCATTTGTCTATCAGTGAACATGTAAGTGGCTTCCATATCTTGGCTATTATAACTAATGCTACAATTATCATAGGAGTGCACATATCTTTTCAAATTAATGTTTTTGTTTTCTTTAGATAAATACCCAGACACTCAGTTCAGTTCAGTTAAGTCGCTCAGTCATGTCCAACTCTTTGCAACCCCATGAATTGCAGAACACTAAACCTCCCTGTCCATCATCAACTCCCGGAGTTCACTCAAATTCATGTCCATTGAGTCGGAGATGCCATCTGGCCATCCCATCTTCTGTCATCCCCTTCTCCTCCTGCCCCCAATTCCTCCCAGCATCAGAGTCTTTTCTGATGAGTCAACTCTTCGCATGAGGTAGCCAAAATATTGGAGTTTCAGCTTTAGCATCAGTCCTTCCAATGAACACCCAGGACTGATCTCCTTTAGAATGGACTGGTTGGATCTCCTTGCAGTCCAAGGGACTCTCAAGAGACTTCTCCAACACCCCAGTTCAAAAGCATCAATTCTTTGGTGCTCAGCCTTCTTCACAGTCTAACTCTCACATCCATACATGACCACTGGAAAAACATAGCCTTGACTAGATGGACCTTTGTTAGCAAAGTAATGTCTCTGCTTTTGAGTATGCTATCCAGGTTGGACATAACTTTCCTTTCAAGGAGTAAGTATCTTTTATTTTCATGGCTGTAAGCATCATCAGCAGTGATTTTGGAGCCCCCAAAAATAAAGTCTGACACTGTTTCCCATCTATTTCCCATGAAGTGATAGGACCAGATGCCATGATCTTCATTTTCTGAATGTTGAGCTTTAAGCCAACTTTTTAACTCTCCTCTTTCACTTTCACCAAGAGGCTTTTGAGTTCCTCTCCACTTTCTGCCATAAGGGTGGTGTCATCTGCTTATCTGAGGATATTGATATTTCTCCCCACAGTGCTGATTCCAGCTTGTGCTTCCTCCAGCCCAGCATTTCTCATGATGTACTCTGCATATAAGTTAAACAAGCAGGGTGACAATATACAGCCTTGATGCACTCCTTTTCCTATTCGGAACCAGTCTGTTGTTTCATGTCCACTTCTAACTGTTGCTTCCTGACCTGCATATGGGTTTCTTAAGAAGCAGGTCAGGTGATCTGGTATTCCCATCTCTTTCAGAATTTTCCACAGTTTCTTGTGATCCACACAGTCAAAGGCTTTGGCATAGTCAATAAAGCAGAAACATGTTTTTCTGGAACTCTCTTGCTTTCTCAATGATCCAGTGGATGTTGGCAATTTGATCTCTGGTTCCTCTGCCTTTTCTAAAACCAGCTTGAACACTAGGAAGTCCATGCTTCACGTATTGCTGAAGCCTGGCTTGGAAAATTTTGAGCATTACTTTACTAGCGTGTGAGATGAGGGCAATTGTGTTGTAGTTTGAGAATTCTTTGGCATTGCCTTTCTTTGGGATTGGAATGAAAACTGAACTTTTCCAGTCCTGTGGCCAACCCTGAATTTTCCAAATTTGCTGACATATTGAGTGCAACACGTTCACAGCATCATCTTTCAGGATTTGAAATAGCTCAACTGGAATGCCATCACCTACACTAGCTTTGTTCGTAGTGATGCTTCCTAAAGCCCACTTGACTTCACATTCCAGGATGTCTGGCTGTAGGTCAGTGATCACACCATTGTGATTATCTGGGTCCTGAAGATCTTTTTTGTACAGTTCTTCTGTGTATTCTTGCCACCTCTTCTAAATATCTTCTACTTCTGTTACGTCCATATCATTCAGTCCTTTATCAAGCCCATCTTTGCATGAAATGTTCCCTTGGTATCTCTGATGTTCTTAAAGAGATCTCTAGTCTTTCCCATTCTGTTCTTTTCCTCTATTTCTTTGCAGTGATAGCTGAGGAAGGCTTTCTTATCTCTCCTTGCTATTCTTTGGAACTCTGCATTCAGATGCTTATATCTTTCCTTTTCTCCTTTGCTTTTCACAACTATTTGTAAGGCCTCCCCAGACAGCCATTTTGCTTTTTTCCATTTTTCCATGGGGATGGTGTTGATCCCTGTCTCCTGTACAATGTCACGAACCTCCGTCCATAGTTCATCAGGCACTCTATCTATCAGATCTAGGCCCTTAAATCCATTTCTCACTTCTACTGTATAATCATAAGGAATTTGATTTAGGTCATACCTGAATGGTCTAGTGGTTTTCCCTACTTTCTTCAATTTAAGTCTGAATTTGGCAATAAGCAGTTCATGATCTGAGCCACAGTCATCTCCCTGTCTTGTTTTTGCTGGCTGTATAGAGTGTCTCCATCTTTGGCTGCAAAGAATATAATCAATCTGATTTCGGTGTTGACCATCTGGTGATGTCCATGTATAGAGTCTTCTCTTGTGTTGTTGGAAGAGGGTGTTTGCTATGACCAGTGCGTTCTCTTGGCAAAATTCTATTAGCCTTTGCCCTGCTTCATTCCGTATTCCAAGGCCAAATTTGCCTGTTACTTCAGGTGTTTCTTGACTTCCTACTTTTGCATTCCAGTCCCCTATAATGAAAAGGACATCTTTTTTGGGTGTTAGTTCTAAAAGGTCTTGTAGGTCTTCATAGAACCATTCAACTTCAGCCTCTTCAGTGTTACTGGTTGAGGCATAGGCTTGGATTACTGTGATATTGAATGGTTTGCTTTGGAAATGAACAGATCATTCTGTCATTTTTGAGATTGCATCCAAGTACTGCCTTTCAGACTCTTTTGTTGACCATGATGGCTACTCTATTTCTTCTGAGGGATTTTGCCCACAGTAGTAGATATAATGGTCATCTGAGTTAAATTCACCCATTCCAGTCCATTTTAGTATGCTGATTCCTAGAATGTGGACATTCACTCTTGCCATCTCCTGTTTGACCACTTCCAATTCGCCTTGATTCATGGACCTAACATTCCAGGTTCCTATGCAATATTGCTCTTTACAGCATGGGACCTTGCTTCTATCACCAGTCACATCCACAACTGGGTATTGTTTTTTCTTTGTCTCCATCCCTTCATTCTTTCTGGAGCTATTTCTCTACTCTTCTCCAGTAGCATATTGGGCACCTACTGACCTGGGGAGTTCATCTTTCAGTATCCTATCATTTTGCCTTTTCATACTGTTCATGGGGTTCTCAAGGCATGAATACTGAAGTAGTTTGCCATTCCCTTCTCCAGGGGACTGCATTCTGTCATACCTCTCCACCATGACCCACCCATCTTGGGTGGCTCCATAGGGCATGGCTTAGTTTCATTGAGTTAGAGAAGGCTGTGTTCCATTTGATCAGATTGACTAGTTTTCTGTCGTTATGGTTTCAGTGTGTCTGCCCTCTGATGCCCTCTCGCAACACCTACTGTCTTATTTGGGTTTCTCTTACCTTGGACGTGGGGTATCTCTTCACGGCCACTCCAGCAAAGCACAGCTGCTGCTCCTTACCTTGAACATGGAGTAGCTCCTCTCGGCCCTCCAGACCTTAGGCATATATTTATTCCTAGATTGTATGGAAGTTCTATTTTTAATTTTTTGAGAATTCTTATTCCTCTTCATATCATGCCAAAACTACTATAATCCTTCATAGAAAAGGCATGTGGCCAATAGAATCTTAAATTAATTTTTTCTTTCCTTTTGAAATGCTAACTTGTAGATGATGGGTGAAAATGAATAGTGTATATTTTTGAAGTCTAACACAAATTCTGACCCTTTTGATATTAAAAGTAAACTGGAATACTTGGCAAAATTCTCTGTTGCTTCCCTCTAACAGGTCATACTCGGACTTTTGGGTCTCCCAAGGATGACATTTTGGAATTGCCCTGAACATACTAGACCTGCTCTTATCTTTGATACTTTTTCAATTTTGCCTTAATTTTAAATTTCTAGCTCTTAAAAAAATAGATTTGGGGAACTCCAAATATAAAAGTCAATTTTATATGCCATTTGTAAAAGTCAAGATGGTCTAGTTCATGCTGTGATAGCAACCCCTACATCTTAGAGTGGCAGAACAACGAAGGTTTGTGTTGTTCTCACTGTACACCCTATGTGGGCCAATGGGTCTCTGCTAACTGTAGATCCTTTTTGATGCAGACTATATTTCATCATAGGCTTTCATCACCTAGGAAGGGAAAATTGAGCTTCCCTTCTCTCACCTGGTCAACTCAATGGCACTTTTTAGGAGGGAAATGTAGGCCATTTCTGGTACTTGTGGTTACATGGCCAAAGTGAGGCCATGCATGTGTCTGTGCTAAGTCATTTCAGTCATGTCCAACTCTTTACAACCCCATGGACTGTAGCCTGCCAGGCTTCTCTGTCCATGGGGCTCTCTAGGTAAGAATACTGGAGTGGGTTGCTGTGCCCTTCTCCAGGAGATCTTCCTGACCCAAGGATCAAACCTACATCTCTTATGTCTCCTGCATTGGCAGGGGGATTCTTTTCCACTAGTGCACACTATAAAACTCCTCACTCCCCACTCCAGGGTGGGTCACATGGTCTTGAGGGCATTAGCCTGCTGTGGCCCCCCTTTCCTGGCAAAGCAATAAAAGCTACTCTTTTCTGCTGTTGCTTACACCATTGGCCCCTTCTACCTGCAGATACAGGGCTTGTCAGAGGAGATGGAATAATTTCAGTGGTAGGATCAGTGGCTGCTCCTGGGGCTTGGAATATATATATATATATATTTGCTAGCTTAAACAGTATGAGTTTGAAGTATATTAGCACAACCACAGAGTAAATGTTAAGTTCCTATATTATTCAGGATTCAATTTTTCATTAGTTCCCACTTATGGACCTGGAGGAATAAGAAAGTATGTTTAGAATCTATTCAAGACAGGATAACTGAAAAAAAAAAATGATTCCTTCTTTTCCAATTCTCTTGATACTTTTCTAGGAATGCTTTCTATCCCAAACTGTTTATATTTATTCTCTGTGATCACATAGATAACAATGTCTTCCCAGTCTCTCCCACCCTCACTTCCAACCTCAACTGGTGGTAGTTTCCTTATAATTTTTTGCATTTTCCACACATCAGTACACCTCACAGTCTCCTGCTATCCTCCCTGTTATCTGAGTTCTCTCCTTTTAGATATTTCAACATAGTGCCACTTCTTTTCTATGTTAAATATGGCTTGACTGAGGAAAAGGAAACTAATTGTTGCAACTCCCACAAGGAAGCTGCAAAGATTGTGCGAAGCAGCTCTCTACTGCTCCAGGCTACAAGCACTGCACTAGGTCTAGCCTGTTTGTTTGACAACCTCACAGCAGGAATCGCTGTGGGGAAAGGAGAAAAGTGACATAACAAGGAAACTGGATGTCAAAGTCTTATTTTTTATATCAGATCCCTTAATAGGACTATTACCTTATTGTCAAACATTGAAGGATTTAAAAATTTGTCTGACCCACACTTTTGACAACATTGGAATATGGCCTTCTCTCCCAAGTTAGTGTACCTCATCAATATATTTTATAGAGAGTCACTTTCTTATCCTGGGCTGGGCCCTCAGCAATAGCCTGTGGATGACTGCCCAGCCTTTATGCCAGCTTTCTAGTTCCAGGTTTTTCTTGTTTTTGTTCAGTCTCTCAGTCTTGTCCGACACTTTGTGATCCCATGAACTACAGCACGCCAGGCTTCCCTGGCCCTCACTATTTCCCAGTTTGCTCAAACACATGTCCACTGGTTCAGTAATGCCATGGAACCATCTCATTCTCTATAACCTGCTTCTTTTCCTGCCCTCAGTCATTCCCAGCCTCAGGGTCTTTTCCAATGAATTGGCTCTTCGCCTCAGGTGGCCAAAGTATAGGTACTTCAGCTTCAGCATCAGTCTTTCCAATGAATATTCAAGGTTGATTTTCTTTAGGAAGGGCTTTGATTTCATTGCAGACCAAGGGACTTTTAAGAGGCTTCTCTAGCATCACAATTGCAAATCATCAATTCTTTGGTGCTCAGCCTTTTTATGGTCCAACTGTTACATCTGTATATGACTACTGGAAAAACCATAAATCTGACTGTGTTCCAGGTTGCTTCTTATTTAATGCTTAAAAACCTCGGGCAAAATAATTATGGAGATATCAATTTTACTTTATTCTCTTTCATATTGGAAATGGAAAATCATTCAGTTCAGTTCAGATCAGTTGCTGAGTCACATCCGAATCTTTGCGACCCCATGGACTGCAGCACGCCAGGCCTCCCTGTTCATCACCAACTCCCAGAGTTTAGTCAAATTCATGCCCATTGAGTCAGTGATGCCATACAACCATCTCATCCTCTGTCATCCCCTGCTTCTCTCACCTTCAATCTTTCCTAGCATCAAGGTCTTTTCAAATGAGTCAGGTCTTCGCATCAGGTGGCCAAGTATTGGAGTTTCAGCTTCAACACGAATCTTTCTACATGGACATCATCAGATGGTCAATACTTAAATCAAATTGATTATATTCTTTGCAGCCAAAGATGGAGAAGCTCTATATAGTCAGCAAAAACAAGACTGGAAGCTGATGTGTCTCAGATCATGAACTCCTTATTGCCAAATTCAGACTTAAATAGAAGAAAGTAGGGGAAACCACTAGACCATTCAGGTATGACATAAATCAAATCCCTTATGATTATACAGTAGAAATAGAAATAGGGAAATAGATTTAAGGGATTGGATATGATAGAGTGCCTGATGAACTATGGACGGAGGTTCGTGACATTGTACAGGAGACAGGGATCAAGACCATCCCCAAGAAAAAGAATTGCAAAAAAGCAAAATGGCTGTCTGAGGACGGCTTACAAACAGCTGTGAAAAGAAGAGAAGCGATAAGCAAAGGAGAAAAGGAAAGATATACCCATTTGAATGCAGAGTTCCAAAGAAGAGCAAGGAGAGATAAAAAACCCTTCCTCAGTGATCAGTACAAAGAAATAGAGAGCAACAATAGAATGGGAAAGACTAGAGATCTCTTCAAGATAATTAGACATACCAAGGGAACATTTCCTGCAAAGATGGGCTCGATAAAGGACAGAAATGGTATGGACCTAACAGAAGAAGAAGATATTAAGGAGAGGTGGCAAGAATACACAAAAGAACTATACAAAAAAGATCTTCATGACCCAGATAATCATGATGGTGTGATCATTAACACTCATCTAGAGCTAGACATCCTGGAATGTGAAGTCAAGTGGGCTTTAGAAAGCATCACTACGAACAAAGCTACTGGAGGTGATGGAATTCCAGTTGAAATATGTCAAAGCTTGAAAGATGATGCTGTGAAAGTGCTGCACTCAATATACCAGCAAATATGGAAAACTTAGCAGTGGCCACAGGACTGGAAAAGTTCAGTTTTCATTCCAATCCCAAAGAAAGGCAATGCCAAAGAATGCTCAAACTACCACACAATTGCATTCACCTCACACGCCAGTAAAGTAATGCTCAAAATTCTCCAAGCCAGGCTTCAGCAATACATGAACCATGAACTTCCAGATGTTCAAGCTTGTTTTAGAAAAGGCAGAGGAACCAGAAATCAAATTGCCAACATCCACTGGATCATCAAAAAAGCAAGAGAGTTCTAGAAAAACATCTATTTCTGCTTTATTGACTATGCCAAAGCCTTTGACTGTGTGGATCACAATAAACTGTGGAAATTTTGAAAGAGATGAGATTACCAGACCACCTGACCTGCCTCTTGAGAAACCTATATTCAGGTCAGGAAGCAACAGTTAGAACTGGACATGGAACAACAGACTGGTTCCAAAAGGAAAAGGAGTACATCAAGGCTGTATATTGTCACCCTGCTTGTTTAACTTATATGTAGAGTACGTCATGAGAAATGCTGGGCTGGAGGAAGCACAAGCTGGAATCAGCACTGTGGGGAGAAATATCAATATCCTCAGATAAGCAGATGACACCACCCTTATGAAGAAGAACTAAAGAGCCTCTTGATGAAAGTGAAAGTGGAGAGTGAAAAAGTTGGCTTAAAGCTGAACACTCAGAAAACTAAGATCATGGCATCCGGTCCTATCACTTCATGGGAAATAGATGGGGAAACAGTGGAAACAGTGACTGACTTTATTATTTGGGGGCTCTAAAATCACTGCAGATGGTGATTGCAGCTATGAAATTAAAAGACACTTACTACTTTAAGGAAAGTTATGACAAACCTAGACAGCATATTAAAAAGCAGAGACATAACTTTGTCAAAATGGTCTGTCTAGTCAAGGCTGTGGTTTTTCCAGTGGTTGTGTATGGATGTGAGATTTGGATTATAAAAAAAGCTGAGTGCCAAAGAATTAATGCTTTTGAACTGTAGTGATTTAGAAGACTCTTGAGAGTCCCTTCAAGTGAAAGGAAATCCAACAAGTCTATCCTAAAGCAGATCAGTCTGGTAGTTCATTGGAAGGACTGATGTGAAGCTGAAACTCCAATACTTTGGCCACCTGATGTGAAGTGATGACTTATTTGAGAAGACCCTGATATTGGGAGAGATTGAGGGCAGGAGAAGAAGGGGAGGACAGAGGATGAGATGGTTGGATTGCATCACCGACTCAATGGACATGGGTCTGTGTGGACTCCAGGAGTTGGTGATGGACAGGGAGGTCTGGTGTGCTGTGGTTCATCAGGTCACAAAGAGTCAGACATGACTTAGCGACTGAACTGATCTGAACTGAACCAGGTGTTTCTTGACCGGCTACCTTTGCATTACAGTTCCCTATAATGAAAAGGACAGTTTTGGGGGGTGTTACTTCTAGAAGGCCTTGTAGGTCTTCATAGAGTTGTTCAACTTCAGCTTCTTCAGCATTAGTGGTCGGGGCATAGACTTGGATTATTCTGATGTTAAATGATTTGCCTTGGAAATGAACAGAGATCATTCTGTCATTTTTGAGATTGCATCCAAGTACTGCATTTCAGACTCTTGTTGACTATGATGGCTACTCCATTTCTTCTAAGGGATTCTTGCCCATAGTAGTAGATATAATGGCCATCTGAGTTAAATTCACCTATTTCAGTCCATTTAAGTTCTCTGATTCTTAAAATGTCGATGTTCACTCTTGCCATCTCCTGTTTGACCACTTCCAATTTGCCTTGATTCATGGATCTAACATTCCATGTTCCTATGCAGTATTGCTCTTTAAAGCATCGGTCCTTGCTTCCATCACCAGTCTCATCCACAGCTGGGTGTTGTTTTTAGCTTTGACTCCATCTCTTCATCTTTCTGGAGTTATTTCTCCACTGATCTCCAATAGCATATTGGGCACTTACTGACCTGGGGACTTCAGCTTTCAGTGTCCTATCTTTTTGCCTTTTCATACAGCTCATGGGGTTCTCAAGGCAAGAATACTGAAGTTGTTTGCCATTCCCTTCTCCAGTGGACCACATTCTGTCAGAAATCTCCACCATGACCATCTTGGGTGGCCTTACACAGCATGGCTCATAGTTTCATTGAGTTCGACAAGTCTGTGGTCCATGTGATTAGATTGGTTAGTTTTCTGTGATTGTGGTTTTGGTTTTCAGTCTATCTGCCATCTGATGGAGAAGGATAAGAGGCTTATGGAAGCTTCTTGATGGGAGAGACTGGTTGAGTGGGAAACTGATCTTGTTCTGATGGGCGGGGCCATGCTCAGTAAATTTTTAATCCAATTTTCTGTTGGGTGGAACTGTGCTCTCTCTCTGCTATTTACCTGCGGCCAAACTATGGTAGGGGTAATGAAGATAATGGTGACCTCCTTCAAAAGAGAATGGAGCAGTGACCCCACAAGAGACTGACCCAGACTTGCCTGTGAGTGTCCGGGATTCTCCAGCAGAGGCATGGGTCGGTGGTGGCCTGCTGCGGGCTTGGGGGCACTGAGTGTAGCAGTATATGCATGGGATCTTTTGAAGGAGGAAAATCATTAGAGGTAGATTTTGTATCCAACTCAAAAGCCTTTTGTGTTGAGTCTGGACTGTTATGTTAACAATGATTTTCATGAAGCAGGGCCAAAAGCAGAAATCTGGAGATATACAGAGGATATTCCCCCATATCCAGGCTTTAGCAAGAATAAACTAATTGAGGAGGATTAATGCTTATGGTGAAGAGATCAGTGATGGATCAATAGTGAAACAGATATATTTTGTTACTGCAAGATGGTGGAAGAGGTCAGAGTTATGACTGAGTCCCACTCCTACATGATATTCCAAATGACAAATGGATCCATAATAGCATGACCAAGGTTACAAAAGGCTATGGTATTGGAGGAATACTTGGAATGCAGTGGAGGTAACAGGCTAAAACTGTGAAAACACCATGCAAATTTGAAGAAGAGCGTATTAGGAACAGCCATAATGAACTAAGGACGAGAAGCCTCCTTTCTGCCCTGCAATTCTTGCATGAATATCAAGGAGGCTCTCCTCTACCAAAAATGGCTGAGATAGCATTTTTTGCAGCCTCTGATTAAAGAAAGGTCAAGTCTGATTTATTGGACTTAGAAAGTAAAATTAGGTAAAGTTTTCCTCTGTTAATGTTCTCTAAATTCATAGCCACTATATCCTATTCTGCACATTACACTCTCCTACTCAGAAACCTTCACAGACTCAGAGTATTTGCTATGTTAAATCTCAGCTCGGTGACCTCTAGAGTTGGTTCCTACCCTAATTATCAGAAATTATTTTTCCTTCTTCCCAATCTTCATTCTCTGCTCTAGTCTGCTCACCTGTCACTTTAGCCTCCATGGACCTCTATTTACTTCTTCCTTGAACTCTGACAGTTCTTTATCCCTGTCAACTAGCATATACAATAAACCTCTTTGCTTATACTGTATAGAATCATTTGTGGTTGCTCCACTAAAATTCTTAATGACATTAAAAGTTCCTGTGAGTCAAGAATCCTATCTTATATTTCTGTTACCTCCACAGAGTGTAACAAGGGCTTAAGCACAAAATAAATATTTCCTCATTAACTGTATTACCTGTAAATGATTCTCATCCAAAGTCACATTTGGATTAAGTATCTCATTCAGGAAGAAAGCATGCTTTGTAGAAAAGTACAAAAGACAATTGGTTCCATCTATAGAACAAAGTTAAAGTGATTTGGCAGTTATAAGAACTGAATTGACTAAATTCACCCCTTAACTCTTTCCAGTGGAGTTTTCTGCTGCCTGAGTGGTGAGCACTGTTATTCCTGTTGTGAGAGAAGAACTGAGGCCCAAATGAATGGGGCCAGATAAACCCTAACAATAAAAACAAAAGCATCAGATCCTGAGCCTATATTTTTCCTCAGTGCTACCTTAGTCATTGGGGCTTCCCAAGTGGCGCAGTGGTAAAGTATTGACCTGCCAATGCAGGAGATGAAAGAGATACAGGTTCAATTCCCAGGTCGGGAAGATCCCCTAGAGGAAGAAACGGCAACCTCTTCCAGTATTCTTGCCTGGGAAATCCCATGAAGAGAGGAGCCTGATGGCGACAATCCATAGGGTCGCAATGAGTTGGACATGACTGAGCGTGCACACACACACACACACACACACCCCCACACCCACACATCGGTAATTACTAAATCACAGGAAAGAAAGATGATGATATAATTAGAGTTGTTACAGGTAGAAAAAGATCAGACATATCTCCATTATATATCCTTTGGTGCATTTGGAAAGAGACAATAAGTAGAGACAACTTCTTGGCCTTGCAAATGCTAAACCAGAGAATTACTATTGTTTCCTGATCTCATTTTTGTGTAGGATAATACTAATAACATATCTAGTAATGTCTGAAGCTGAATAATCACTTTCCATATGTGTCCTAAAAAGCAGAACCAGAAATGTATTTCCAAAGACAGACACATTGAAAATTGAACACAAGTAGCTTATCATCATACTGATTTTGTAATTCAATCTTTATTAAAATGCAGACAATAAAAATTAGAACTACTTTTGAATCTGCCTTTGCTAGACCCACCATATCACAGGATTCTGTGAGAATGACTGACTCTCACGGGTCTCTTTTTTTCTGCTCACCTTTCTTGTTATGAAAGACATATGACAAGAACAGACATTGATTGGGGAATTGAAGCTCTCCCATAAAAGATGAGTATGTCGACAGAAATACCATCAGTTCCTCGGCAAGCAGGTCAAATATTTCTTAATCTCACTTGTGTCAGGGGATTGCATCACCACCCTCAGACAAGGACAGCCAATATTACCCACGCCGGGAGTCAGACCTGTTGAAATGTGTGAGAACGAGACAGACTGATCTGAAGAACCGCAGTGCCTCCCTCAGACACACAACCTCAAGTCTGGCTCTATTTCAACCCCCAAAAGAACTATATTTTCAATTTTACTCCCTGACATTTACCAGAGGGAAAAGATACATAAGTAATGAGGCAAAAGGGCATGACGACCTGGGTGTGTATTTTTACATTACATTAAGAAATAAGCCAAGCAAAAGTTGTGTTTGAATTCAAAATTAAAAACTAATTGAGTATCGTTCACATTGGTCAGAGATTCCTCAATCAGTTCAGTAATTTTCAATGGATACACATGTCGTTGATATCTTTAATGCTCTGCCATAACAAACTACCCACTCGTTTTCACTGCATTATGCTGAGCATCATTTTCAGTTGGTATGTAAACACCAGTGCCTTGTCTGACTCCTCCAACTATTCTATTTTCTTAATAACAACAGCTGCTGTAGCTATCAGCAGCCTGATATTTGCTAGGCACAGTATTAGTGCTGCACATGCTTTCTATCTTAAATCTTTAACAAAAATCCTCCTCAGTACATATCCTCACCATCATTCTATTAAGGCAAAGATGTTCAGTGAAGTCACATAGCACATTAAGTGGTGGAACTGGCTTCGGGAGCACAAAACCAAGGCTCTCTTCCTTTTCAGCCTCACCCTCAGACCCTAACACATGTTCAGCTTCCTCTGAGTTCTTAATAAACACAGTGACTGACCAAACGAAACAACAGGTTAAAGCATCATTAACAAAACATCGTTAATGTGACTGTGAGTGTAAAAACAGATAAATCATCACATTAGCCACTTTGCTCTGGAGTCACTTACACAAATACGCACTCTTAGACCTCATTACCTGCCTGGGACTTTAACAGGCAGAGTCTGATTTCTGATCATACAGAATAATTGAACCAAAACTGTTTGCGTGTGTGTGTGTGCGTGCTTTTGCAATCTAATGGAGTTACCTGTTCATGATTCCCAAGAGGGTATTTGCCACCCAACTCAATCAGACCCTGATCCAACATCTATGAATGTTGCTTGCTAATGAATAGGTGTTTAATTTTCTGGTTTTTAAAGCTGAAAACAATGACTTTCCTCTTGGGATTTCCTTGTCCCGGGTGGTTGGTATGACGAGCAGCAGTGCAGGTGGTTAGGGTTGTAATTATACTCTAATGAAAACGGCTATTTACAGTTGAAAGGCACCTCTGTAGTCTGGCCTGGCTCCGAGAACTGACTTTCTTTATGCTATTTCACTTTTTTTAAAAATTAAAAATAAACCTCTTCCAGTACCTGTACGAGGTGCTTAAAATGTCATTACCACCTGCAATTACACGGAGAATCCAATTACCACAGCTAAGGAATCAGATTGGTAGGTACCATTTGTACATGTCAGCTATAAAATTTTAACAGGAGAAGCTCACATAGTGGGTATTTGTGTGGATCTTGTATAAAGCTCTAAAAAGCAGTTACAATGCAAAAAGTAGCATGGAATAATAAGAATAAATGAGTTGCACTGAAGTCCTGGCATTTCACAAGCTTAATGGTGAGCTTCACCTTCAAAAAAGTAGGAAAAAGGGACTTCCCTGGTGGTCCAGTGGTTGGAAATCTGCCGTCCAGGGTAAAGGACCCAGGTTCTATCCGTGGTCTAAGAATATGCCATGGGGTGGCTGGGCCCACGTGCTGCAACTACTCTAGCACCCGAGTCACAACAGAGTCCAAGTACTACAACTAGGACCCAACATGGCAAAATAAACAAACATATTTTTTAAAAGTAGGAGAAAATTATTACAGCAAAGATGTATAACAACATACTGGTAGAGACGTAGAATTGTTTTCGTGTTCACTGTGCAGACTTGCATAAAAAAAATGAGCGAACCCTCCACAGACACTGAGAGGTTGCTAGGAAAATACAGGGTGGTTGAACCTCTGTGAATGTTGGAATCATGAAACAGAGCCTACCAAACCTCTGTGACATTCATCACAGCAGTTACATGAGTTACACTAAATTATGATCCTTTTTCTTATCGATACAGAAGTGACAAATACAGAACTGTCTGCCAGCTTATTATACGGTCAGTAGCAGTGAAAGGAATGGAAAATGACAGGAATAAATAACATAATCTGATCAGCTAGTGACACAGAAAGACTTCTGGGGCTCTGTTTGGTATGACAATATCTGGTCTCTTGAGAGCTATCATAGAAAGATTGACTTTTGCCACAGATAAGTTCAATTATATGAAGGACAGAAAGCATCCATTTTTATATGCTAGCTAGATTTTGTCTATACTACTTGTGTTTGATGTAAATGGACACTTAGTGCCTTGATATAAAATAAATTGCCATGCCAAGTGGAAAAAAATACATGTTTCCTAATCAGATTGCAACTTCTTCCTTGATAGAGTTTGTGATTATTCACTTCTTTCCAAAATATCTGCAAATATTCATAAATCCAGAGGAACTAGATACCCCAAAAATGTTATATTCTGGATTTTTTATATGTACTTTGTGCAAGAATGTTCATAATAGCACAGCCTGTCTCTTGAAGAGTTCCTGGTCCAGACACAAACAATAATCTGAATTTTCAGATTAAGTGGTTAAGTGGGATTAAGTGGTTAGTATTACATAGCACACCAGATTACACGGCCTGATTTATTTGCCAATGAACTTAGTATTGTCAGCTTCTTGAAGATCTTGTTGGATTCTTTCTTTGTATCTTTTACATCATCATGCAGCCGAGACTTTCTTTAAAACTCTCTCCTCTCTTTTTCTCATGACACAATATTCATAGTTCTCCTCTGACTTCAAACCATTCTTTTCAGTCTTTTTGGCTGACTCCTCTATACTTAGTCCTCTTCTCGCTCAGAAATGTCCCTGGCCAATTTCATATACCTCTGTGGTTTCACTTCCATGCATATACCATTGACTTTTGAACCTATGTCTCCAGCTGAGTCTCAGCTCCTGCCGGAAAAATATTTTTAACTGCTTTCTAGGCAGGTCCTCTTCATTTTCTAGAGCCAGGTAAAAACCAGCCAATACTGAATGTATCATTTTCCTTTCCATATTATATCTTCCTCTTAATCCAAAACTTGACTCTTGGAATCACCATTTCAAAATTATAAGCCAGATACTATCAAGTCTTTTTCCTTTCCCATCACTCAAACTAAATTTGTGTGATCTGCATTGGTTAATTAAGACTTAATACAGCCAAAAATAAATAAATTAATTAAAAAATACATTTTAAAAAATAATAAATGCCTGTAAAAACTTAGAATACCCAACTCTTTTGCGACCCCATGGACTGTAGCCTGTCAGGCTCCTCTGTCTACAGGATTCTTCAGGTAAGAATATTGGAGTGGGCAGCCATTCTCTTCTCCAGGAGATCTTCCAGACCCAAGAATTGAACCTGGGTGTCCTGCATTGCAGGTGGATTCTTCACCATCCGAGCCACCAGGGAAGTGCGTCCTAATCCAATATGATTGATCTTCTTACAAGAGGAAGCTAGGACACAAATGTATAAAAAGGAAAGACAATGTGAAGACACTGGGAAAAGACAGACATTGATAAGCCAGAGAAGCCTTAAAAGAAATCAACCCTGCTGATACATTGATCTCTGACTTCTAGTCTCCAAAACTGTGAGGGGGAGAAAGCTCTGTTGATTAGTCCACCCAGTCTGTCGTACTGTGTCATGGTAGCGCTAGCAAATAAATGCACTGATCTGACCTTTTTTTTTTTTAATTAAGGTACAAATTATATTTGTCAGGATAGTAAAATCTCAGTAGAAATTAGATAAAAGAGCAAAACAGTTAAGAGGTCTCAGAGGTATGCTGAGTCAGAGTGAAAACAATAATCATAATAACTTTATGGTAAATTATATAATACAGGTTCAGATGAGCTCAGAGAAGGTAGGTCACTTTCTCAATATCACACAGATAGTGATTGGGCAAACCATCAATCAAATGAGGCAGTTTACTTCTTGAATCCATGATGTTAACCAAAATAAAAATGAAAAATTCTAGCCATCTCTGTGTTTAGAGTTATTTACAGATGGCTACAAAGGATGAATTAAAAGCTTGAAACAAATAGTCCAAGATCCAAAAGAAAACTGTGAGGGATGAATAATTGCAAGGATACAGAATAAAGTTGGTAGGTCAATTTCAGGCCAACTTGTGACTATAAGGTACAATGCTGATTATGCATCTTTGCATCATTTCAAAAACCGTAATGCAGTTTACATACAATGTGAGGAAAACAGGAAAGACTAAACATGGGATATAGGAGAACAAAACTTCATCTCTTTGTTATGGCATGAAGACAAGGAGATGATATAGGCAAAGTGAGAAGATTCTGTTGATAATATATACACATAATTCTCAATCAGAACACAGTACTGAGAATATAGATGAAGTCAAGAAGGGAAACAAACAAAGTATGGCTTGAGGGTTTTATAGGAATATGTAATCTTGGGTGTGCATGCTTGAAAACTTCTGAACAATGCAGACTTGTTGCTTCTGTTGATGATGATCAAATCAGTGCCCTCGTTCTCTGCATACTGGGCAAGTGCAGCCTCCAAAGTCCTAGCTTCCTCAATCTCTGTCGTCCCAGTCCCAAGCCTTCTTATACAAGGAACCAGAAAGGCCTTTCTTGTGCATTGTTCTCTCCAGGCAGCAACATGGATGAGCTTCAGAGCAGGTGGAGCCACACAGAATCACCTGGTTATAATTCCACTTGGATTATACAGAATTCAGTAACAGTTATTCCTAGTCAGGAATATATACAAAAATGGCTTGTGAAATCTGTAGATGGAGAAAAAGTAAAGCTACTTAATAGCAATATTTATGGACAAAATAAATGTATCACACAGAGTGAAGTCAGAAAGAGAAAAGCAAATATTGTGTGTGTTCATGCATGCTAATCTACTTTAGTCACATCCAACTTTTTATGACCCTGGACTCTAGCCTACCGGGCTCCTCTGTTCATGGGATTCTCCAGGCAAGAATGCTGGAGTGGGTTGCCATGCCCTCCTCCAAGGGATCTTTCTGACCCAGGGATTGAATCCAAGTCTCTTACCTCTCCTGTATTGGCAGGTGGGTTCTTTACCATTAGTGCCACCTGGGAAGCCCCCAAATATTTGTATATTAACCCATATATATGCAGTCTAGAAAAATGGTATCAGTTCAGTTCAGTTGTTCAGTGGTGTCCGACTCTTTGTGACCCCATGAATTGCAGCACGCCAGGCCTCCCTGTCAATCACCAACTCCTGGAGTTCACTCAAACTCACGTCCATCGAGTCGGTGATGCCATCCAGCCATCTCATCCTCTGGCATTCCCTTCTCCTCCTGCCCCCAATCCCTCCCAGCATCAGAGTCTTTTCCAATGAGTCCAATGAGTCTTTTCCATGAGGTGGCCAAAGTACTGGAGTTTCAGCTTTAGCATCATTCCTTCCAAAGAAATCCCAGGGCTGATCTCCTTCAGAATGGACTGGTTGGATCTCCTTGCAGTCCAAGGGACTCTCAAGAGTCTTCTCCAACACCACAGTTCAAAAGCATCAATTCTTTGGCGCTCAGCTTTCTTCACAGTCCAACTCTCACATCCATACATGACCACAGGAAAAACCATAGCCTTGACTAGACGGACCTTTGTTGGCAAAGTAATGTGTCAAAAACGGTATAGACAATCTTATTTGCAAAGCTGAAATAAAGACACAGACATAGTGAACAAAGATATGGACACCAAGTGGGGAAGAGGGGACTGGGATGAATTGGGAGACTGGGATTGACACATATACACTATCGATCCTATGTATAAAATAGATAGGGGCTTCCCAGGTGGCTCAGTGAGTAAAGAATCTGCCTGCAATGTAAGAGACACAGGAGACGTCAATCCCTGGGGTTTGGGAACGCAGGGTTCAATCCCTGAGTCGGGAAGATCCCCTGGAGGAGGGCATAGCAACCCACTCCAGTGTTCTTGCATGGAGAATCCCATGGACAGAGGAGCTGGCGGGCTACATTCTACAGAGTCACAAAGAGTCAAACACAACTGAAGCAACTAAGCACACATGCACATAAAATAGATTAACAGGGAACTTTTACTCTATGCTCTGTGGTGATCTAAATGGGAAAGAAATCCAAAAAGAGGGGGTATGTGTATAAGTATAGCTGACTCACTTTGCTCTACAGCAGAAACTAATGCAACATTGTAAAGCTACTATTCTCCAGTAAGGTTTTTTTTAATTTACCAAACTAAAAAATAGTAGCCATACTTATGGACAAAATAAGCATATTTCTGTGTGTATAATACACATATATATACATAATTTACTCATAATATATATAAATGTGTTTCACATATGTTTAAAACATTCTAAATGATTACACCAACAGTTTTATTGCTCAATAAATATGTTTATTTACTGGTTTTTTTCCCTTGAAGATTTATAACTAACTTATTTTTAAATATTGATCCTATTTTATCCTAAAATGTTGTTTTCTTTATGAATTCTGTTTTTGATAATCAGAGAAATGTAAACCCCAAATAAATGTGCGTTCCTTCCTGGAACCAAATGCTATTGAGCCTTGAAGAGAATTTGCTTGTCACTCTCCCCTTAGCCTTGAGCATCATTAATAACCTTTCAACAAACCATTTCTGTCCTACACTGCTTTTTATCTCCTAATCTCAAACACATAGCAAACATTCATTTTCCACAATGGCTCGGTGAAAGCAAGCATTATTTTCCACAGTATTATAAATGAGCAAGGTGAGCTGGAATGACTACCCAAGGGGACTTACTGAGAAGGGCAGAGCACAGAACAAACCTCTGTTGCCAAGAGCTAGCCTGGGTAAGAAATACCACCCACCTGTTCTGTTGAATTAGACCCTACTTCCGTTTGCTAGCTTAAAATTGGGGAAAACATCATCCCTTTGTTTCCTGAGGAAGTTTCTTTCCTACTAACTTACCGTGCCAGACAAATTTCTCGGTATTGGGTGTATTTTAGTGAAGAAAATATACAAAATCTATGTAATCTATCAGTATTACCTATGCTTCTTACCCAGGCTTCCCTGGTGGCTCAGTGGTAGAGTCTGCTTGCCAATGCAGCAGCTTTGATCCCTGGACTGGGAAGATTCCCTGGAGGAAGAAATAGCAACCCACCCCAGTATTCTTGCCTAGGAAATTCCATGGACAGAGGAGCCTAGCAGGGCCACAATCTGTGGAGTTGCAGGTCAGATACGACTTAGTAACTAAACCACCACCACCATATGCTTCTTACCCAGCCAGTCCTTTTTTTGTGCCAGGATTCCACACTCAATATTCTGATTTTCACCTCCTAGTCACCAAGTACAGTAGTTTTCTCAGTTACCACTCTGAGAAGCATGAGAGGCATCTGATGTGGAAGGCTGGGGCTATATTCTTTTGGGCTTATAACCTGTGTAAGGATTTTGAACCTGACCTTATGTAGCAGAAAACACGCTGAAAGATTATACACAGGAGATTGGCAACATAAGATTTAGCTTTTTAAAAGATCACTTCAGATGGATGGAGAAGTGGATGGCATGGCTGTGGAGAGACCAGTTCAGAGGCAATTGTGGAGCCATTAGGGATGGAGTTGATACTGAAGTGCATAAGATCTGTGTGCTAGGAGATGGAGAAAAACATTTAAGAGACCAGTTTTTCATAACTTAGAGATTTATTGAATATGGGGCACCAGAGAAGACATATAAAGGAGATTCCCCGGCTTCTGAAAACAGAACAGAAAACTATTTTTGCTGCTGCTGATTTAAACAAACAAAACTTCCAAGCTTCACCTGTATGGTATGTTAACTATCTGGCAGGGCCCTGGACTTTGTATGTCTCCTTCAGTCAGTTCCTCTTCCATGTCCCAGGCTGAGCCTTTGTTCAGAATACCTTTGTACAGTGAACAGATTATCATCTTGCTCTACTTTTTCTTCTCCAAAAAATTATGGCTGAAAGAAATTCAACAACTTAGAACATATGATATAGAGAGATTTAAATGAAAGATGTGGGGATAAATTTATTGTTGGTGCCTCTCATACACATGTGGTATTTAAATGTATCTTGCCGTTACTTGGCTTCCCTGGTGACTCAGTGGTAAAGAATTCACCTGCCAGTGCAGGGATACAAGTTTGATCTCTGGGCCTGGAAGATTACCTGGAGTAGGAAATGGCAAACCACTCCAGTATTCTTGCCTGAAAAATTCCCTGGACAGAGGAATCTAGCAGGCTATAGTCAGTCCATAGGGTCATAAAAGAGAAACGACCGAATGACTCAGCACACACACACACACACACACACACACAAATACACACACATGTATTCAGAATACATCCACTTATAATTTTTGGTGGCAACAGAAATATTATAGCAGAGTTAAAACGAATATATTCTAAATGCTAATTTGTAAATTCCTTCTTTCACATTCATTCCTTAATACAATTGGCTATTTTTAACCACCCAGTGGAACATTTTAGCTGGTAGCTAGAAGGTTGAGCTCATGATATTCCAGAGAGTAGAAAAACTTTTTTTTTTTTTTAAAAAAAGCAAATCCATTGGATACATATGAAAACTGTATCATCCTAGTGAATTCTGTAAATTTAATTTCATTATCTTGCTTTCATTTATCCTTTTAACATTCTTATGACAACTAAACCTTATTCTCAGCTTTCAGGATAATCAAATTGCTACAAATGCACCAACACTTGCTTTAAAAGTCTATTAGGAGCCTCAGGCCCCAGATTGCAGACTTGAGGAATCATATAAATTCCCTCAACCACAACTAGACCTTCCTATGTCTTCTTGGCTCAAAATTCTTCTCTCTCTTTTCACAATGTGTGACAATTAGAAAAAAAAAAAAGAAGTCTCAAGATTAGGAAATAAAAAATTCTTAATGCAATTTGAAACTGTGCTACTAGTGATTCTCTTATGTCTGTATCTACTGCAAAACAAATTAAAAATATGAGAGCAGGGAGATAGTGAAGATATTGTGGGAAGAATTTGAGGAGGCTTAAACCATTTAGATATATTGCTTGTATGTGTCTGTCTTGTGTTGTGCTTTGGTTTTGTTTTATGGATGTTACAGGATTTGGCATCATTATTGCCAAACTATTAAGAATTTAAAGAATCAAGTCACATACTTGAAAGAAAAAAAAATGAGTGGAATGAGTTTTTCTAAGGTTCATTAATAAAGTCTAACTGGTCATTTGCGAACAAGGTGTATCCCTGGAACAAAAGTCACCCTTGTTCTTGATCAAGAAATGAAATCTCATGCAGTGGATGTATGTTTACAGCACAATAGTAAACAGGAAGACATTCCCGTGAGCTGCCTGTAAAACATGACTAGCCCTTTAAAGCTCTCTTCCTTTCCTAAAAATCATAAAGTAGAATATTAAAAGGCTCAAGATACCTAGTGATAACCCATCTGTGTTGCCTTCTCATCTGGGTTGGAAACTTCTCAAATTCTCTTTACTTTCTTTTTCACTTTTGACAAAATGCTTATATTCCATGTGCATATACTACACTCTCTTAGATGTGATAAAGTCAATAAGTTCTTTTGTTCATTAGTGGAGAATGTCATAAGCACAACGGTAGCCTTAAGAGATAGGTATGAGTGTGAAGGCAATGTTTCAACTAAGAAAACCCTGGGGTAAAGATAAAATGTATGCATTCAGACATAAATGCTGCTGGTGTACCTCCCCTGCTTATGCGGATGTTCTGTTCCCAGAGCAAAGATTGGGATTTCTGAGGCTTGTTTTTATAAGAGTAAGTGACAAGAAAGTTTGTGTTCCACCTGGATTTGGTGCCTGACATCAGCATCCGTGCAGCTTTCTTCCCTGACTGGCTGAGAAGGGCCCTTTGCTGAGCTGTAGTTACCCAGTTAATTATTTTCTGGGAACTGTAATCTAGGAACTCAGTTGGGCTTGCTTTCAATTTGCTCAATTTCAGAGAAACCATAATACCCACTGATTTCACTGTCACCTCCTACACTGTTCTTTTCTGAAAGAGCCGGGGACTGAGCTCGAAGACAATCAAAAGGCAATGAATTTTTAGACTTCTGGTTTGTGTGGGAAACTGCCTGTGATTGTTTTTGTTGTATAGTTTGTTGATCCTGTTTATGTCATAAAGAATGATGTATAACTTCTGGAATGCTGGTCAAGAAGGAAAAAACAAATTCATTATAAAGTTGCCAGTACCAGGACTTCTCTGATGGTCCAGTAGTTAAGACTCCATGCCTCCACTGCAGGGGCCACGGGTTCCAGCCCTGGTCTGGGAACTAAGATCACACATACCACATGGCCAAGAAAGTAAAATAAATAAATAAAAGCGTAACATAAAAACTGGAAGCCAAATGAACAACTAAAACAGTTTTTATTGGTTTGCATAGCATTCCTTTACTCTTCTTGGTCATACAACCTAAAATTTTATTCTTACCCATAAACATTTATATCTCTTTTCCCTGATTTGTCTTTTTTTCTTTTTTGGCCAAAAAGTAAAAATAATATGTCTGACTCTTGGTGACGTGGTGGGCTGTAGGCCACCAGGCTTCTCTGTCCATGGAATTCTCCAGACAAGAATACTGGAGGGGGTAACTGTTCCCTTCTCCAAGAGATCTTATGAACCCAGGGACTGAACCATTGAACCCAGGTCTCCTGCATTGCAGGCAGGTTCTTCTACCTTCTGAGCCACCAGGGAAGCAATAGTTATATTAATAATAATACATGAATTGGTCAAAGATATTAAAAATACTATTGAAATATAAATAAAGCTGTCAGTACTCACTCTTGAGCCCTCACCACCTCTAAATGCAATTATCACTTCTTATTTCCAGAGCTTGGTAAATGTTTTTCCCTGCAATCCCCACCCACCCTGCTCTTCTAGGTGCATTCTGTTCATCCTTCAAGTTCAGCTCACAGTACAATTAGCCTGAAAAGTACATGTGCTGTCATTTGGTCTTCATAGAAACTCTTTGAATCTTCAAAATGCTACTTGTATTTGTTTCCTGAGGCTGGCCTAACAAATGGCCACATATTTGGTGGCTTAAAAGAACAGGAATCTATTCTCTCACATTTCTGATGATCAGAAGTCCTAAATCAAGGTCTTAGCTGGGCCACAGTCTTTGCAGAAACTCTGGAGGATAATGGCAACCAACTCCAGTACTCTTGCCTGGAAAATTCCGTGGACAAAAGAGCCTGGTGGGCTACAGTCCAAGGGGACTGACTGAGTGACTGACACACTGCCTCTTCCAGGTCCTAGCAGCTGTTGGCTTTTCCTGGCTTGTGTTGCATCCCTCAGGTTTGTCTTCTCATCACCTTCTCTCTGGGTGTCTCCCCCAAAGTGCCCTCTGCTTTTGATAGTGATTGCAAGTAGGATTCATGTGGATAATCCAGAATATGCTCCTCCTCTCAAGATCTTTCATTTAATCACACGTTTTGGCTATATATAATACTTTTGCCATGTAAAGTAATATTCACAGATTTTGGAAACTGGTACATGAACATATCATTTGGAGGCCACCAGTAAGCTCACTACACTATTAATATCTCAGTTTTAAAGATAAAGGGACTAAATATTAGAAAGCTGTGTTTGTTAACATGCCCGAGACGACACAACCAGTAATATGCTGAAGTGAGAAGTTGAACCATCTGTTTAACTCCAAGTCCATGTCCTTTATTACTAGATGTAATTTCCTTTCACCTAAAGGCTGATATAGGCATCATTCTTAGTGTTCCCTATCATTCTGACACTAAAGTGTTCCAGCCTAGTTTCTCTGATGTTTCCTCTACTACACTGTTCCCTCCTGGGCCATGTCTGTCCTGGTCTCCAGTGGTCACCTGTGCCAAGCAAAATGCCTGACACATAGTCAATGTTCAACAAATATTAGATCTGCCTCTGCATTGTGCCCAAGGAAACCTGAAACAAAGAGCTGCTTTAAAAATAACAATTTAGTTTTCTAAGTCATCTCCTTCTGCTACTAAATCACATTTTACTTCATTATCTTATACCTAAATAGGCTTTTTTAGCTACTGATACTTTGGCACTGATCTAAATATAATACACTAAAAAGAAGTTAGTCTGTAGACAATCATCTCTCTGATCGTCTGATGTCATTTTCTGAAATAGTATAGATGACTAAGTATGTAACCTTCTCTCAGTCTTATGATAAATACTTGATATTCTTTTACATTCAATTTTTATTGGCTGTGCAGTTGGCAGACTAATAGTTTCACTATATAGAGTCAGTGCAGTGCTTTCAAATAGAGAAGAAATACATATTGAAAATGATATATTTTTAAAGCCTTTAATTATTCCAGTGTAATCAAAAGCCTGTTTGTTAAACAGATTATATCGTTATTTACATTCAACTTTCATTTTCAGGATGAAGAAGGGAGAAAACAGTATTTTAATAGGAAAAAATACAGATGAGTTTCAGCTCTGTCATCTGCTTGAGAAGATGGGCCATTTAACTTGTCGTTTTATTCCAGAATCTGAAAATGGTATTTCTGTTTCTTGTGTGTGTTAGTTCCTCGGTTGTGTCTGACTCTTTGTGACTCCATACACAGTAGCCCACCAGACTCTTCGGTCCATGGGATTCTCCAGGCAAGAATACTGGAGTAGGTTGCCATATCCTCCTGTAAGGGATCTTCCCTACCCAGGTATTGAACCTGGGTCTCCTTCATTGCAGGCAGATTCTTTACCATCTGAGCCACCAAGGAAGTCTCTTCTATTTCTTAGGCACACTACAATATGAGATAAATTAAAGGATTAGAGTGTGGGCAGGCTTAGAACATATTCACACTCCATGCTCAACTTTCCTAATGCAGACAGTAACTATTTAAGGGAAATAGTTATTTTGGTATGTAGTTTACAGTGTTGGTAAGTAAAGAACCATGTAAATGAAAGGTCAAATACTGCAAATAGAATCTAACCTAGAATCAAAGACCATAAGTTTCCATCTTTGAATTGAGTCGGTCATGTGAATTTCAGCAAGGCCTTTAATTGCTTCTTGCCTCACTGTGCTGGAATCATAAAGCTGAAGATCTCCAAGCTTATCTTGTTAACTACCAAACTCATTGTCTGGCCAGCAACAGGGGTCCAGAGCTCAATGATAGAAAAAGTGACATAAATATATAAAAATGTGTGATAGCTGTGTGTAATAAAATAACAAGTGATGGGAACATTGTTGTGCTCAGTTGCTCAGTCATGCCCGACTCTTTGCAACCTCATGGATTGCAGCCCGCCAAGTTCCTCTGTCCATGGGATTCTCCAGGCAAAAAAAACTAGAGTGGGTTGCTGGGCCCTCCTCCAGGAGATATTCCCAAACCAGGGATTGAACCCAGGTCTCCTGCATTGCAAGCAGATTCTTTACTGTCTGAGCCCCAGGGAAGCTGGATGGGAACATTGACTAATTCAAATTTGAATTTGAAATTTCCCTGATTGTCATTCAATGTGAAATTTCAAGCATTATTGGCCAAATACTTGGACTACTCTATAGCATTTTGATTTGTAGTTTTCCAGATTCTGTGCTGTGTAATAGGGACAAAATCTTCAAATCCCCTTTACAGTTCAATACTTTAAAAACATTTTTTTTTTCATGAATCCGTGAAACAAAGAAAAAGAACTATCTACCATCCAAAGTGGCTAAAATACTTTAACACAGCAAACGATCAGATTAACTTGGCTCTAGAAAGTATTTCTAGATCAAAATTTCTATGTTTTTCTAGATCATCACTCTTCCAAGTGAGGTCGTTAGACCAGCAGCAGTAGCATCACTGAGAACTTGTACAAATGTAAAACCTGATGTCCTACCACATCCTACCTGGATCAGAAGTTGCATTTTTAGGAGGCCAGTTTTTCAGGTTTTGTTTTTGGGTTTTCTTTCTTTTTTTGGCCTCACCAACCTATGGCTTATGGCAATCTTAGTTCTCTGACCAGGGATCAAACCTGGGTCCCTGACCATGAGTAGAAGCATGAAATCTTAACCAGTGGACCATCAGGGAATTTTCCAGGAGTTGTGTTTTTAATGAGATCCCCATATGATTTGTCTGCACTTTAAAATTTAAGAAGTCTGCATTAAAGGATGTAATATGAAAAATTAGACTTAACCTGCTAAAGAAATAAGTCAATAGTTAGTTTTTGCATGAAGAATTGAGATATGAGGCTCCAGGAGAATTTATGCAGTCTTTGTTACCTTGAGATTTTGAAATTATTTCCTGGAGTCTTACTTCTCTGATAGGGATAACACACTTTCTTTCCAAAAATAAGGGGAATGGACTACCTGACCTCTTGTTCTGGTCCAGCCCTGCCGTTCTTAGGATCACATGCGTTTGCTTGAAATTCAGTGTTGTTTTAAATGGCTGCATTCACAGAATGGGTTTCAATTTCTTTCCATCCTTGAGGGAGCAGGAAAAGGTTGAAAGTTCAGCTTTCATTTACACATACAATTTAAGCTTCACACTCCACAGGACTAGTGGTTTTTAAGGAGAAATATTTCTCAAGCAATGTAGATAAAATTGAATATTCTTGGCAAATATGAATTCAGGCCATTGATGAAATGAGTGCTTTTTTATCTGTTCATCAGTTATAAGCCTAAAACGGTTGTGTCAGCATACTTTCTCAGTTCTAAAATTTTTAGGGTAATTTTGTGCATATAATTTTCAGATCCTTTGCAGAAAAATCTTTTCAGGCAGTTCTGAAATATCATTTTAATATTAAACACAAGATAATTCATGACTATTCCTTTTAAAATTGAACACATTGTCTAATTTTAAACATTCACTGAGGAGGTCCTCAGTTCTAGGTAAACAGTCATCTTCTCAGTTGTTTAGGTTTAAATTTCAAAGGTATTATGTGTCAATAAACATGTTAAGCATGTCTTTTTTCATTGGTGAACTCCCATTTCCAGCTTAGAACTTGAGATAGCATGCATAAGAAATGTTTTAAAGAAACAGATTCACAAACACAGAGAACAGACTTGTGGTTCCCAACAGGAGGTTGGCATGGGAGAGGGATAGACTAGGAGTTTGAGATTAGCAGATGCAAACTAGTCCAGTTGAATGGATAAACAACAAGGCCCTACTGTATATCCAGTCTCTTGGGATAAACCATAGTGTAAAAGAATATAAAAAAGAATGTATATTTGTGTATAATTAAGTCACTTTGTTGTACAGCATAATTAGCACAACATTATAAATCAACTATGTTTAATAAAAAATAAAATAAAAATAAAGTGTTTTAAGTGAATAAAAATGGCCCATGAATATATCTCTTCTCTCTTGCTTAGGAATACATCTAAGAGGTGGGGAGGGGAAATGGGTGAAATGTGGGCAAAAGGTACAAACTTCCAATTATAAGATAGATACATTCTGGGAATATAATGGCAGTGTGGTTACTATTATTTTAACAGTACCGTATATTTGAAAATGGCTAAGAGAGTAGCTCTTAAAAGTTGTCATCATGAGAAAAAATATTTTGTGAGATAATGAATGTGTTAACTCATTGTGGTAATCATGTGACAATATGTACATATATCAAATCATTATATTGAATATCTTAAACTTATACAACATTATACACCAATTATATCTCAGTAAAAGTGAGAGAGAAAAGGAATATATCTTATGATTGGCATGTTAAATATATTGGAAATTGAGCCTCACCTTTTAAGTCAAACTGAGTGGTAACTATTACCAAACAAAAAGTACATTCAACCAAGATGTTCAGTCATTATTTATGTAATTGTAATTTTTAGAAAACTCCTCTAAGTAGCCAAACAGGATGTTTGCATATGGATGACATCCTGATTAAGAATTGTCTAGCTGCCAACTGGAGAATGGCATTCTGACCTTGCAGGCACAATTAACCTTCTATTTGCTATTAGCATCGGTTCTTACCAGCAGAAAAACACGACGTATCACTCCCCAATTTTCTTTACTTTAGCTTTTATTAATCACCAGTTTGTTGGGCATTGAGGAGGAGATACAAAAAAATGTATTTCTTTTGAAAATGATCAGGAAATTATAGGCCAACATTTTCTTATATGGAAAGATTGCCATTACTCAGAAAACTAATTTTGTAAAGAGACTTTAACTTTGGTCATTCTACAGAGGCAACAGTTTTTGTTAAGCAAAAGTAAGACAATTTAACATTATTAGTCTCTCAAATAAGGCACTTATTTATTTATTCATTCTTGTCTGTGTCTGTGCTAAGACACTCCCATCATGTCTGATTGTGACTCTATAGATTGCAGCCTGCCAGGCTCCTCTGTCCAAGGGATTCTCCATGCAAGAACATTGAAGGGGGTGGCCAGGCCCTCCTCCAAGGGATCTTCAGACTCAGGGATGGAACCCACATCTCTTATGTCTCCTACTTGCGAATTCTTTACCTCTAGCACCGCCTGGGAAGCCTCTTACTCATTCTTACTCATTACAAATATTAAAATAGGTAAAGCGAAATAATCTCTTCCTCCCATCCTAACATAAGATGGCCAGAAAGTATAATCTGCACACATCACACAAAATAAACACTTTATATTGAGAATTGTGAGAGACCTGGTCATACAATTAATTTTCTCTATGCTTGTATTTGTCAAGTAATTCTGTCAAGTGAAGAAGAAAAAGAGACTTTGTGCCATGGGTGATAATACATACAAGATACATAGTCTAGAGTTGGCTATAACAATAATTTGGTTTAGAAAATTCATATGCCCACTGTGTGCTGGCATGCATATAACAAGATATTTGGTTACTTCTACTAGAAATACTAATTGTTTGATTTAATAACAGTGTTATAGGTTAAAAGACAGACTGTAGTCCTAATCCCTGTACCTCAGAATGTGACCTTCTTTGAAATAAGATCCTTATAGAAATTATCAAGTTAAAATGAAGACTAGGTGGGACTATAATCCAGTATGACTAGTTTCCTTAATAAAGGGGGAAAGTTTGGACACAGAAACAGACACAGTGGAGGGAAGATAATGTGAAGACACACAAGAAGAACACCAGGTGACGCTGAAGACAGATTGGAGTGATGCATTTATAACCAAGAGAACACCAGAGATTGTCAGCAAGCCCTCAGAATCCAGGAGAGAGGCTTGGAATTGATGGTCCCTCACAGGCTTTGGAAGGAATCAACCCTGCTGCCATCTTGATTTAGAACTTAACTTCCAGAAATGTAAGACAGTAAATTTCTGTTATTTCAGCCATTGAGTTTGTTGTACTTTGTTACTGCAGCCCTAAAAGCTTCTGCTGATGGATTGTTATTCACACAACTATATTACAACATGAAGCTGGATCTTTTGATAAAACAAAATAATTGAAATGTAAGACTGAATGAATCAGTAGCACCTTTTGAGAATTTTTGAAATGATCATGAGAGAATTTTTGAAACAATCATGTTTATCAGTCTTGACCAAGAAAAGATGACTGAATTTGGCCAAAATTCCATAACACCATCTGAGGGTGACATGAAAATAAACACTCTATCAAATAGATCTGTATTAAGGTTTTTTTAATGTTGTATAGAGTTGGTACTTTTAAAGATTCAATATATTCAGTGGACCTTCAGTTCAGTTCAGTTCAGTTGCTCAGTCGTGTCCGACTCTTTGAGACCCCATGAATCGCAGCACGCCAGGCCTCCCTGTCCATCACCAACTCCCAGAGTTCACTCAAACTCACATCCATCAAGTCGGTGATGCCATCTAGCCATCTCATCCTCTGTCGTCCCCTTCTCCTCCTGCCCCCAATCCCTTCCAGCATCAGAGTCTTTTCCAATGAGTCAACTCTTCGCATGAGTGGACCTTAACCAAGGTCATTAGTGTGCCTGCAAGCCTTTTCTGTTGTATACATAATTTTTTAAATCCATGAAAATGATATTTAGGGATATTCCTTCAATATTACATTTACTAGGCTCTTGCTATAGACCAAACACAGATGTTAGGCTAGATCATGCTTCAGTAAGAAACAGCTCCCAAATCTAAATGATGTATTGCACTAAAGGGTCATTTCTTCTTATGCCATATATCTACCATTGATCAAGTGGAGGACAGGCCCAAAGTCTCTTAACTTCCAGACCAAAGTCCACAGAGAAGCCATCATCCACATTTACTTTAATATAAGAAAAGGTGTTCTACAAAGTTCACAGACAATGAAATGCTCTGGCCTGAAATTGACACGTGTCACTTTTGCTCATAAGAGATTGGCCAGAACTAATCATTTGTCACCACCCAGATTTAAGGCAGCAAAGAAAAGCAATCCTACCCTGTGCTTAGAAAGCGGAGATAGAAAATCTTTGGTAAGCATCACCAATAGTTACCAAAATTATATCCTTTAATTTTCATGCATTTCTGACTTATAGAGTCAGTGACACTCAGCCAAGATGGTACAGTTCATAAGTGGTGGTTCTGGACTTTGGGCTTCTAATGAAGATACTTAACTCAAAGGCTTCTAACAAAAATGCTACAATGTGTTTCTGCTGTTTCCCACCCCCCCCACCCCCCAGATCTGAATTTTTCTATGAAAATTGAATTAAAAGTAGAGTAGAAATGGAAAGAAAATAACTGAAAGACAAACTGTGGAAAATGAGGTGAGAAGCCAGTAAAACAAAGGAAATTCTATGTTTGTTAGTGATTGACCTCTTCCTTGAAATCTCACTTGATTTAATTTTTACCATGTGAATGTTTTTACATTGGAATGTGTGTAACATATTTCATTTTTTTATTTCTACACATGAAAAAGATTTCATTTTCTAAAATCGCATTCTGTGCTCCACAGTATTCCATGATGATATTGCTTATTTCTGTAAAACAAATGGCTCCCTGCAGTATCACTTTCAGATGAGATCATATCAGACCTCCTAAGCCGAACCAAGCAGGGATTGTGCACAAATGAGCTCTCCAAGGAAAATCTAGACACTGTAAGAAAATACTTTCAGGGACTCAATAAATAACATTTGGAGGTGATTAAATAATGATAACAAAAGAACGTCTCACCTTTAGCAAGCTGTTAAAATTCAATATCATGGTACTTAGATGAAATTAAACCAAAACCCTGGATTATAGCAACCTTTGTGTCCATTTTCATTTGTAGAACTTATGAAAGCTTCAGGAACTATCGAGATTCCAAGGACAAAATATCATTATTTTGGTTTGCAGGAATTTCCTTCTTCTTCCTTCAGGATCTCTCCTTTGGATTTCCTAGTAGAGTATTTTGCTTAATTTTGTCCACAGTATACAAGGGAATTAAGATCTAACTAACTACATATATATATATTTAATATACATTGCAAAATATTCATACTATTCAACTATATAAATACATAAATTAATGAAATATTATTATTTCAGTTCTTAAAAAACAGTTCTTAAGGCATGACTTATAGACTGAAGGAGGAAATGGCAACCCACTCCAGTATTCTTGCCTGGAGAATCCTATGGACAGAGAAACCTAGCAAGCTACAGTCCATAGCGTTGCAAAGAGTGTGACAGGACTGAAGCGACTTAACACGCACACAAACACCTCCGTGAAGTCATTAGAGAAGGGCTCATAACAGGGCACTGACCAGATGACGTGTAAGTTGTTTCCATTCTAAGATCCTGTGATTCAGTTGATAAAAACAATGTAAATGCTCAATAAATCCTATTCAGCACGTCTTATGACTGAGCAGTCATCCAAAAAACAGACCTAATTAATTTTGGGAAATTCTACGAGGTGAAGGGGCAGATTTGGTTATCACAAGAGGTGATGCCAGTTTACTGCAGCTCTAACAACACCTGGCAAAACACTGGTGTTGGAGATGGAGTTTTGAACACTCTGAGTCTCCACACTAGGAAACAAAAATGTCATCAAATTAGAATGTGCAAGGATTGGGAAGAGGAGGTCACATTAAATGAGAAAAGGCAGGAGGTAGAGAAAACAGATTTCTGAAGTTGGGAAAAGGGACATCCTACTATCAGGCTGTACCCTGTATCAGGCAAGTGCTTTCAGAGGAGTAATGAATAAAAGATTAAAAAACCCTTTCCAAAGATTAAGCTCATACCAGCTCCCTAGGGAAGAGAGAAAGGGACTTAGCTGTTATGATGGTAACTTTGAACATCTCAGGCACTTAGCAAGCACACTCCTGGCTCTAAAAGACCAAATCAAGTCCATTAAATACTTAAGTTTTAAAAGCTCCAGTAAGTTTTATCCTCTGAATGCGTGGGTTTTTAGTGGTGGCTTGACAAAGTTCAATAAATAGTTTCTAGGGGTACTTAGATATACAAAGTGCATAAATGTATTATTATTCACAATTTAAAGTACCTAAGTACCTCTCAAATAAATGCATTTGCACTCTGGCATTTTAAAAGCAGCCTGTTAAAAAATATCTATATTATTTTAGATTTAGTCAAGAAGAAGGAGATTTGTATGGGTTATAAATGGAGGAAAAAATTGTTTTAGTAAAGGACCAAAGGAAATCCTAGCATATTTTTGATAAATTACATAGTACCTTTCATTTCAAAAATGAAGGCCTCAGCACAAAGGACAGAACACATATAGAAAGAGATCAATTTGCACATCATTTTAACTGATCCACTTCTTTTTGACATTTATTAGTATCAGAAACAAATATACTATATATATTAGTATATAGCATACAATAACTAATATACTATTAATAGTTTGTGAGTGACCACATATGTGGTAACAATATGCTGGAGAAAATGGGAAAGTGGGATGGATCCAATAAGAGACTCCATGTCACACATTCTGTGCATTTCTCTGGGTGAGGGGAAAGGGCCTGGCATCTAACAGCTACAGTGGCGGATACAGATTTGCCTATTTTAGTCACCACAACCCTTAAATCCTCATCATGGCCTGACATGTGTCAGCACATCTGCTTCTCGCATGTTCATTGTCCAACTTTCTGACAACCTGGTGTTGGAAACTATCAGCACAGCACAAGCCCTGGACACAAGTGAGCGATCAAGGGCAAAAAGTCATCGCCAGGAAGCTGGCTTCAAATGTAAAGCTTATTATACATGCATTATCTAAGAGGTTAAGCAAAGTCCTAACTGTTATTGCCCGTTTGTCTTTTCCAGTCCTTGCAGCCATCATGTCCCATGGCAACCAACTCTTAGACTTTTTAAAATTTATTGTTGTTGATGTTCAGTTGCTAAGTCATGTGTGAATCTTTTTCGACCACATGGACTTTAGCTTGCCAGGCTTCTCTGTCCATGGGATTCTCCAAGCAAGAATATTGGAGTGGGTTGCCATGACTTCCTCCAAGGATCTTCCTGACCCAGGGATCAAACCCACATTCCCTGCTTTGAGGGTGGATTCTTTACCACTGAGCCACCTGGAAAGCCCTTTAAGAAAAAAAAATTATTAGAGTATAACTGTTTTACAGTGTTGTGTTAATTTCTGCTGTACAACAAAGTGAATCAGCTCTATGTATACATGTATTTCCTCCCTCTTGGACTTCCCTCCCTCCTACCCACCTCCATCTCACCCATCTAGGTCATCACCAAACGCCAAGCTGATCTCCCTGTGTAGGTTCCCGTGAGCTATTTTATACATGGTAGTGTATGTACTGGAGAAGAAAACAGCAACCCACTCCAGTATTCTTGCTTGGAAAATCCCACAGATGGAGGAGCCTGGTGGGCTACAGTCCATGGGGTCTCAAAGAGTCGGACACGACTGAGTGACTTCACTTACTTACTTACTTAGTGTATATATAGACTTTTAAGCATTACTCTCTCAAATATTTGGGGCCATTCAACCTCTATTACTGTGCTTGGGAATCACGATATTCCTATAAGATCAAAAAGATTATCAAGTGGTATATTCTACACGCTGGTGTCTAGGCATCAATTATTTAGTATTTTTGGTCTTTAAGGTGTCCTCAACTCAATCCTTATGTTGAATGCAATTTAGTCGTAGTAAATATTGAATCTCAAAATAGGATTTAGAACAACAGAAAATCAATTGAAAAGGTCATACCCAGATTTCTCTGGTTCAGTGTCCTGGTATTTTCAGTCTTTGGTATTATCTCCCTGAGTTCAACCACCTAGACACCAGTGAGGATAAGGATGAAAGAAATTCCCTTGTTGTCCTTGTGGAACATAGTCAAGCAGGGAATCTATTGAGTCTCTTGTTTCTGAATCAGTGGGGGTGACTTAAGCAAGTATCACATTAGTTAAAATATGACTACATCATACACAAACGCACATTTTCATTTGTTGCTTCTAAGAAGAATCAGTGAGTTAAAATAATTCATCCGCACTCATTTTCTGGCACGCATTTAGCAATTGTTTAGTTCAGAATTGCTATACTCTAGTTCAATGGAGCTTGAAATCACAGTATTATTTCTCATTTTGCTCATATGTTATCTGTATGCTTGAATGTACTGCTAAATAGATTTGAATGTGAACTATCAGTACTAAGTAAAAAAATTCTTTTTCATGATTAGAGCACCTTTCATGTAAATATTCTGGGATGTGCTCTAGTATTTTATACTGCATGTTAGATTATTGTGTCATCCTGCTTTCTTAAGGATTTTTGAGCATTCAACAGGGCTCATCACTAGCAATCTAAATAACATGGCAGGGGAATGCATTTTCACTGGCAGTCTGTGTTATGTTGCTTATTTAAAGAAAAATTACTTATTTTCAATAATTTTGAAATGTTGCTCTGCAGACAAGAACCTCATTTCAAAAAAGGTCACATATTGTTTAACATTTAACTTCAAATTACTAACATGTGCTGAAGTATAACTCTTACCTGCTCATTGGCAACATCAGCAGTTAGATGGTCACCAGAAAGTTGCAACAGTGCAAAGATACATGACTCTAATTCATAAGATAACCTTACCTTCCTTCTGAGATTGGTACCATCCGGTGGATCACTTGACTGCAGAAAAACCATTGAAGCATATGCAATGACAAAGCAGCAAATCAAGTAAATTGGAAGAACAGATCTGGGGTAATAGACATCTAGTATTTTTGAGAATGACTGAACCCAGGTTCGGCTGCTTGCCACTCATAAGCCAATAATCAGAGAGGCAAGTGTCAGTAGAAAAGGAAAGGGCTTTAATCAGAACAGCCAGTAATTTGGGGAGATGGTGGATTCATATCCAGAAACCACCTCTGAGCGAAGATTCCACTCAACCACGACAGTTTTTAAATGGAAAAAGGGAGGATTGAGAGAAAGAGTATCAGTGAATCACCGAGGCAGGAGGTTAGGTTCTGCATCCGTGCTTTGTTGCATGCCTACTTGCTGACTCTCTTTTAAGGTTATCTTGCTCATGAGATCTCCCTGTAGAGATCCCCTTGGAGAGGGGAGTGTTGTGGGTAGAGACCTAGTCTTTTTTTTTTGGCTGTGTAGTGTCTTTGTTTCTATATGGGCTTTTCTCTAGGAGCAGGGGTTACTCTCTAGTTACAGTGCATGGGTTTATTGCGGTGGCTTCTCTTGTGGTGGAGCATGGGCACGGGACCAGTAGTTGTGGTGCCAGGGCTTAGTTGCCTTGCAGCATGTGGGATCTTCCTGAGGGATCAAACCCTTGTCCCCTGCATTGGCAGCTGGATTCCTAACCACTGAACCACTAGGGAAGTCCCAACACCTAGCCTTTTTATCTGGAAAGAATCTACAGTTTGGACAAGACATGGAATGCATTCCAGAGAGTAAGTCAGGAGTTAGTTTCAATTGCTTAATGATTTCCTTCCTACAATTAGATTATTTTAAGGTTACAGGGGAACAGAAAGGGGCAAACAGGAAAGGGGCAAAAGAACTGCTTTCACAGCTAAACAATGTCTTGAATGTGATTTATTTCAACCTCTCTAATCGTGTCCAACTCTTCGCAACCCAGGGACTGTAGCCCACCAGGCTCCTCCGTCCATGGGATTCTCCAGGCAAGAATACTGGAGTGGGTTGCCATGTCCTTCTCCAGGGGATCTTCCCAACCCAGGGATCTAACCCAGGTCTCCTGCATTGCAGGCAGATGCTTTAACCTCTGAACCACCAGGGAAGCCCCCAATTTTGTAAATAATAAATGTAGCATTCAGAGACTGAATAAGCCAATAAAATAAAATACAAAACTTTATAGTTTTGTCATTCTTCAACAACTTCCTGTACTCCACCAAAGCTTGTTAGGCAGAAGGTCATTCTTAGCACCACGCAGACACTTTCAAATACTTTTCCTGAGCCATGGGAAGCTTAAATATCACTATTCTTTGCCCTTACCTCTATTTAGGGAGGAAATAGAACACCTTGACCTGTATAGCATCCCTACCTCTTTGGGGGTCTCTTTATTAGTTTATGTACCTTGAAGCTTCAGCTGGAAGGGTATCAGAAATGTGTGGTCCTCTGTTAGAAAATGGACAAGCACTAATATCTGATTCAATAATTGATACAGACTAAGTATCTACAACTGCACTATCACAATAGATATTTATGACATTCATTATTTAATTTATTGTGTTTTGAACATATGATTACACATACATAAGAAGACCTCTTATGCATGCATGGAACTTTGGAAATGTGTCATCTTTGTAACTTTTTTGCAATATAAGGATTTTTTGATGTTTAATAAGATTATTTTTGCTTGACATCCAATTGTTTTATTGCATATGTGCTCCCAAAGCACCACTCAGCTTATGGCATGTTCCTTGTGCCTTGGAACCTTGGTGGCATTGATCTCAGATGCTGTGTTACCATCTGTGATCCTCTCAGATGCTGTGTTACCATCTGTGATTGTCTTGTGGGTGGATTGCATGAAGTTTCAGTTGGTAGTTGTATTAGCTCTGCCTCTCGGTGCAATAGGAGCTTTTAAGGTGCATCTCTGTGGCTTAGAGAGCCTTCATCTCCCATAGTCTGTTTTCTAGTCTGGTCTTCATATTTCTTATTGAGTCAAGGTCATTCTCCAAAGATTGTACACCTCACTGTCATTTCCATTATGTGAAAAATGTAACTTATAGCATTCTCTTCCATTTGCCTGATCAGTCATTTGCCAAGATTCTTCTGGTCCTTCTATATCAGGTCACAAAGGGCTTGGAAACAGGTCATATTTATGCAAGATCCACACATTTGTGGCTTCCATAACCATGGTCAGACTGGAGATAACAATATGGACCTGAAAACTTTTCCCTTCTCTGTATGGTTCTTTGTCATGAAGAGCAGCAACAAAGAGCAGCTTTGTTATTTCTATTTGAAACCAGAACAGATTTATCCTTCTCCTCAGAAAGGTACATAGCCAGATTAACCTTGCAGTTGACTCTGAACTCATCAGCAGCCAGATGTACACTGTAAGTCTGTAAGGAGATGTAAGCATTGGCCAGAGTTTGTAAATATCTGAGTCCACAGCTCTTAGCTAGTCTAAAAATTATGCCCCAGTCCTTCACATGAGGTCCTTTTCTCTGTTTTTCTAATTGTTTCAAATTTCCTTCTCCTGTTTTAGATTATCTATCTCTGTGTACTTTCTTTAGTCTAGAGAGTAGCCTTGGCTAATTTTCAAATATCCCAGGGTCTCCTGTTGGGGTTTCCATAGAGGCTCAGTGGTAAAGAACCCGCCTCCCAATGCAGGAGACACAAAAGATGCACGTTCAATCCCTGGGTCGGGAAGATCCCCAGGAGGAGGAAATGGTAACCCACTCCTGTATTATTGCCTGGAAAGCTCCATGGACAGAGGAGCCTGGCAGGCCACAGTCCACGGGCTCGCAAAGAGACAGACATGACTGAGAAACTGAGTACGCACACAGGCTCTCCTTCTAGCCTTGGATACCCGCTGTCATTCTTGCCAGGCTCTCAGTCTTCTTTCTGTACTCCCACCAGAATCTGGTAGATAAGAAGTATGGAAAACCAGAGATCCTAATATCAGCGTAGAATTTGGTCAGAGGACCAAACAGGGTCTGGTTAGTCAGACCCTGTGGTAGGGGATCAGGACTGAGCCCAACAAATAATAACAGAAGAAGAAGGTAGTTGAATAAGTGGGGAAGTTTACTGGAAGAAAGAAAAAAGGCAAGTGGGACACCAACTCAGACAACTGTGTGTTTAATCAAAACTATCGCTGAAGGTCATTATTGTTGCATTACAGACAACAAGAAAGTGTTTATAAATAAATACACATATATGTATATATTTATATTAACACATATCTACTGAACTTGAATTAGTTGTGTAAACTATTTCAAATATCAACAGAGACAAATTTTTAAATCTTAGGATGATGCATGTGATTGGTTCATAAATTGTTATACAAATGTGAGTTAATATTTGTGGTACTTCTCCCATATTCTTAAATAATGTTGTTTTCCCTTCCCACTATGCTGTAGTGTTATAGTATTGGATACTGGAAAGGGCATGTGGAGTGAGACTGTCTGCTAAATAGTAGGTCCCTGGATAATTACATCTGTAAAATGAGAATAACATCATGTGACACATAAAGTCATATAAACTAAATAAGAAAAAAAAATTATTATGAAGTGTCTGGAAACTAGTAAATCCTGAAAACTGTATTATTGTTATTTTTTAAATGAATATTTTAATATATTTTGCATAATAGATTTGAATGTGCTTTAAAAAACTAGAAAGATAATTTAAATATTTGGCATCACAAATTAATATCTTTTAGATGCATTGATATTCTCCTTTTCATCCTACATTTACCACGCCAGCACCTTTCCCTCTTCTTCACTAGTTTTTACAAAAATATACAATGGCATTTACATTTAGGTACATGGAGAAAAGCAGCATCTGATACTAACACATACCTAACTGTACACTTGAATTGCAGTGTGTGACTTTACAAAGTTCTCTATCATCTAATATGTTACTTGCAACACACAGTAACTTCACAAAGCAGGCAGATCTAATTTGATTTCACAGATAAAAAATTTTGAGATCTCCAAAGAGTTAAGCCCCCAAATAGTTAACCAACTTATTTCAAGGTCATACGTTATTAGGTGCAAAAACTGGAATGAAAAACAGGTTTTCCTGCTCCAAGTGTCCTGCTGTCTTGTGGAAACATTCCAACAACTCAGGATATATTATTTTTTTCTTAGTTTTTTAAAAGCAAGCAATCAGTTTAAAAAATGGGTTACCAAAACCTACTAACTTTGGAGAAATTAGTAAAAATAATTACAGTTGAATATTTTCTATGGCATTCCTGAGAAAAAAGTAGCATTCAAGTATGATTGTTGTTGTTGAGTTGCTAAGTCATGTCCAACTCTTTGTGACCCCATGAACTGCAGCACACCAGGCTTTCATACCCTTCACTGTCTCCTGGAGTTGCTTGAGCTCACATTCATTGAGTTCGTGATGCTATCTAACCATCTCATCCACTATCACCCCTTTCTTCTCTTGCTCTCAATCTTTCTAAGCATCAGGGTCTTTTCTTGGACTTGGTTAAATGTTGAGAAATCACTGTATCTCCAAATGTTTCTATTGTGAAAAAGTCTGATGATCAGAGAATGGTTCTTTATAAATATCTGAAATCAGCCTCTGAATCAGATAATTTTTAATCAACAGTCTTTCAGACTCTGTGGGAGAAGGAGAGAGTGGGATGATTTGGGAGCATGGCATTGAAACATATATAATATCATATATGAAATAAATCACCAGTCCAGGTTCGATGTAGGATACAGGATGCTTGGGGCTGGTGCACTGGGATGACCCAGACGGATGGTATGGGGAGGGAGGTGGGAGGGGTGTTCAGGATGGGGAACACGTGTATACCCGTGGTGGATTCATGTTGATGTATGGCAAAACCAATACAATACTGTAAAGTAAAAAAAATAAATAAAATAAAAATAAAGTTTCTAAATCATGACTAAGAATCTATGAACCATGAATTACACTTTATTTTGGAGTATAGTTGATTAACCATATTATGTTAGTTTCAAGTGTACAGCAAAGTGATTCCATTGTGCACATACATGTATCTTATCTTTTCAAGTTCATTTCCCATTTAGGTTGTTACTGAATATTGAACAGTTCCCTGTGCAGTTCCTTTTTTTTTTTATAACTATTTTTTTTTATTTTATTTTTAAACTTTACATAATTGTATTAGTTTTGCCAAATATCAAAATGAATCCACCACAGGTATACATGTGTTCCCCATCCTGAACCCTCCTCCCTTCTCTCTCCCCATACCATCCCTCTGGGTCATCCCAGTGCACTAGCCCCAAGCATCCAGTATCGTGCATCGAACCTGGACTGGCATCTCATTTCATACATGATATTTTACATGTTTCAATGTCATTCTCCCAAATCTTCCCACCCTTTCCCTCTCCCACAGAGTCCATAAGACTGTTCTATACATCAGTGTCTTTTTTGCTGTCTCATACACAGGGTTATTGTTACCATCTTTCTAAATTCCATATATATGCATTAGTATACTGTATTGGTGTTTTTCCTTCTGGCTTACTTCACTCTGTATAATAGGTTTCAGTTTCATCCACCTCATTAGAACTGATTCAAATGTATTCTTTTTAATGGCTGAGTAATACTCCATTGTGTATATGTACCACTGCTTTCTTATCCATTCATCACCTGATGGACATCTAGGTTGCTTCCATGTCCTGGCTGTTATAAACAGTGCTGCGATGAACATTGGGGTACACGTGTCTCTTTCCCTTCTGGTTTCCTCAGTGTGTATGCCCAGCAGTGGGATTGCTGGATCATAAGGCAGTTCTATTTCCAGTTTTTTAAGGAATCTCCACACTGTTCTCCATAGTGGCTGTACTAGTTTGCATTCCCACCAACAGTGTAAGAGGGTTCCCTTTTCTCCACACCCTCTCCAGCATTTATTATTTGTAGACTTTTGGATCGCAGCCATTCTGACTGGTGTGAAATGGTAACTCATAGTGGTTTTGATTTGCATTTCTCTGATAATGAGTGATGTTGAGCATCTTTTCATGTGTTTGTTAGCCATCTGTATGTCTTCTTTGGAGAAATGTCTATTTAGTTCTTTGGCCCATTTTCTTATTGGGTCATTTATTTTTCTGGAGTTGATCTGTAGGAGTTGCTTGTATATTTTGGAGATTAGTTGTTTGTCAGTTGCTTCATTTGCTATTATTTTCTCCCATTCTGAAGGCTGTCTTTTCACCTTGCTAATAGTTTCCTTTGATGTGCAGAAGCTTTTAAGGTTAATTAGGTCCCATTTGTTTATTTTTGCTTTTATTTCCAATATTCTGGGAGGTGGATCATAGAGCATCCTGCTGTGATGTATGTTAGAGAGTGTTTTTCCTATGTTCTCCTCTAGGAGTTTTATAGTTTCTGGTCTTATGTTTAGATCTTTAATCCATTTTGAGTTTATTTTTGTGTATGGTGTTAGAAAGTGTTCTAGTTTCATTCTTTTACAAGTGGTTGACCAGATTTCCCAGCACCACTTGTTAAAGAGATTATCTTTAATCCATTGTATATTCTTGCCTCCTTTGTCAAAGATAAGGTGTCCATATGTGCATGGATTTATCTCTGGGCTTTCTATTATGTTCCATTGATCTATATTTCTGTCTTTGTGCCAGTACCATACTGTCTTGATAACTGTGGCTTTGTAGTAGAGCCTGAAGTCAGGTGGGTTGATTCCTCCAGTTCCATTCTTCTTTGTCAAGATCGCTTTGGCTATTCGAGGTTTTTTGTATTTCCATACAAATTGTGAAATTATTTGTTCTAGCTCTGTGAAGAATACTGTTGGTAGCTTGATAGGGATTGCATTGAATCTATAAAGTGCTTTGGGTAGTATACTCATTTTCACTGTATTGATTCTTCCAATCCATGAACATGGTATATTTCTCCATCTATTAGTGTCCTCTTTGATTTCTTTCACTAGTGTTTTATAGTTTTCTATATATAGGTCTTTAGTTTCTTTAGGTAGATATATTCCTAAGTATTTTATTCTTTCCATTGCAATGGTGAATGGAATTGTTTCCTTAATTTCTCTTTCTGTTTTCTCATTATTAGTGTATAGGAATGCAAGGGATTTCTGTGTGTTGATTTTATATCCTGCAACTTTACTATAGTCACTGATTAGTTCTAGTAATTTTCTGGTGGAATCTTTAGGGTTTTCTATGTAGAGGATCATGTCATCTGCAAATAGTGAGAGTTTTACTTCTTCTTTTCCAATTTGGATTCCTTTTATTTCTTTTTCTGCTCTGATTGCTGTGGCCAAAACTTCCAAAACTCTGTTGAATAGTAATGGTGAAAGTGGGCACCCTTGTCTTGTTCCTGACTTTAGAGGAAATGCTTTCAATTTTTCACCATTGAGGATAATGTTTGCTGTGGGTTTGTCATATATAGCTTTTATTATGTTGAGGTATGTTCCTTCTATTCCTGCTTTCTGGAGAGTTTTTATCATAAATGGATGTTGAATTTTGTCAAAGGCTTCCTCTGCATCTATTGAGATAATCATATGGTTTTTATTTTTCAATTTGTTAATGTGGTGTATTACATTGATTGATTTGCGGATATTGAAGAATACTTGCATCCCTGGGATAAAGCCCACTTGGTCATGGTGTATGATCTTTTTAATGTGTTGTTGGATTCTGATTGCTAGAATTTTGTTAAGGATTTTTGCATCTATGTTCATCAGTGATATTGGCCTGTAGTTTTCTTTTTTTGTGGGATCTTTGTCAGGTTTTGGTATTAGGGTGATGGTGGCCTCATAGAATGAGTTTGGAAGTTTACCTTCCTCTGCAATTTTCTGGAAGAGTTTGAGTAGGATAGGTGTTAGCTCTTCTCTAAATTTTTGGTAGAATTCAGCTGTGAAGCCGTCTGGACCTGGGCTTTTGTTTGCTGGAAGATTTTTGACTACAGTTTCAATTTCCGTGCTTGTGATGGGTCTGTTAAGATTTTCTATTTCTTCCTGGTCGAGTTTTGGAAAGTTGTACTTTTCTAAGAATTTGTCCATTTCTTCCACGTTGTCCATTTTATTGGCATATAATTGTTGATAGTAGTCTCTTATGATCCTTTGTATTTCTGTATTGTCTGTTGTGATCTCTCCATTTTCGTTTCTAATTTTATTGATTTGATTTTTCTCCCTTTGTTTCTTGATGAGTCTGGCTAATGGTTTGTCAATTTTATTTATCCTTTCAAAGAACCAGCTTTTGGTTTTGTTGATTTTTGCTATGGTCTCTTTTGCATTTATTTCTGCTCTAATTTTTAAGATTTCTTTCCTTCTACTAACCCTGGGGTTCTTCATTTCTTCCTTTTCTAGTTGCTTTAGGTGTAGAGTTAGGTTATTTATTTGACTTTTTTCTTGTTTCTTGAGGTGTGCCTGTATTGCTATGAACTTTCCCCTTAGGACTGCTTTTACTGTGTCCCACGGGTTTTAGGTTGTTGTGTTTTCATTTTCATTTGTTTCTGTGCAAACCCCTTGATATTATTTGCTCACTTATTCAATAACTACTCAACCTAATGTTTTAACGATCTACTACATATTACTCCAGTAATCTTGCCTGGAGAATCCCATGGATGGAGGAGCCTGGTAGGCTGCAGTCCATTAGGTCGCTGAGAGTCAGGCATGACTGAGCGACTTCACTTTGACTTTTCACTTTCATGCATTGGAGAATGAAATGGCAACCCACTCCAGTATTCTTGCCTGGAGAATCCCAGGGACAGGGGACCCTGGTGGGCTGCCGTCTATGGGGTCGCACAGAGTTGGACACAACTGAAGCGACTTAGCAGCAGTAGCAGCACATATTGATTATTTTGCTAACTGCTAAAAATAGGTAAGTGAACAAGGCTTATGTTTCACAGTTCTTCTCATGATTTGAATCTAATATCAGTAATCTAAAAATTAACACAAGTTTTCATTTCACATCATTCAAAAATTAATGTGTTTCCTATGCTTATAGTTCTGTCAGAAAGAATCAGTGACATTAGTAAAATTTCCTCCCAATTCTCATTATCAAACCATAGTTTGTGTTTACCATTATGCAAAATGTCTCAAATCTGCCTATTCATCTGTCAGTTAAATTGCTGTTACCATGACTACCATGAGGTACAGAAATTCTTAAACCTGTTTTTTCCCATTTGGAGTCAAGCTCTGTTTTCCTGTTACCCATTATGTCTTAGGGATATCCTGTATCGTAAATGATCAATGCACACATCAACAGGCTATCATTTATATTTAGATTCTTGTCAGCAGCAACAATTGATATAAATTCTCTAGATTGTCCTCAAATCTGTCTTTAAGAGAATTTCTTAAAAGTCAGATGTTATTCTCACTTCCAACTGTTATTGCTTATACCTGCACAAAAACTGTAAAATACTCAGGTCTCTCTCTTTTTCAATTCATTTCAAATACATATACTATGCATGCCCACACTTTCCCTAGAGAAATAATGTGTTAAATCAATATACCCACAATATATATTGGAAAAGTTTAACATACAGTTAAATATTTCCTTAGGGATAAAAACCAGGTGATTAATGACCTGACAAAGTACTTTTAAAGCAAGCTACAAGGGTAGTCATTCTTCAAATATTTCTGTAAAGAAGGATGTAATATAAACATAAATTTGAACACTATCATATAGACATGAAATTGATTATTTAGTAATTATGTGACCTATAGCACTGTGAGTTTTCTCTAATGCAGAAGCAACAATCTATTGTGTTTTAACTATATTTGGTTTTCTTTCAAGGAAATAAAGCCAGTCCTACCTACCCTACCAAGAAGATACTTTGTTTCTGAAAACTTTTGGAGGACACCATTGTGCAGAATTTTGAGCATAAGGTATGCTGTGAGGGATATCTTTGGAGATGTTGAGATAGATAAAGATGAAGTATGGGGAATTACCCAGCTACCCAGAAGAATTCCATATTCCTATGCATTCACACAGGTGAACCCTCCTCAGTCTCCGTATTCTCTAAAAACACACAGACAAAAAGTACAAAACAAAGTGTGCACAATCTAGAAAATTATTTAATGGAGAGAGAATGTCAGTTTTATTTCCTTCCCCAAATACACCTTGATCTGAAGCCCTCCAGTGGATATGGCCTAGGAAGAAAAAGCATTTCGATCTCAAAATACCACTAGTGAGGAACTTCCCTGGTGGTCTAGTGGCTAAGACTCCATGCTCCCGATACAGGAGTCCTAAGTTCAAACTAGATCCCACATGCCTCAAGTATGTGGCTACAACTAAAGATCCTGCATCTTGCATCTAAGACCCAGTACAGCCAAATAAATATATAAAAATAAATATTAAAATAAAAATACTACCTCTGAATTCAGTGGGAAAGAATCTGCCTGCTAATGCAGGAGTCACAGGAGACATGGGTGGAGAAGATTTCCTGGAGAAGGAAATGGTAATCCACTCCAGTATTCTTGCCTGGAGGATTCCATGGACAGAGGAGCCTGGTGGGCTAAAGTCCATGGAATCGAAAAGAGCTGGAAAGACTGAGCAACTGAACAAAAAAACAACAACAAAACCATTGAATTAGGCTGATAGCAACATGAAATGGAGGATCCCTAAAGGAAGTATTTTGTCTTCTTTGTGTTGGACACTGAATTCCTATAGGGATCCATATGCACTGAATAGATAGATTAAAGGGAAGGAAAAATGACTCTCCCAGACATAGCTGTTTGCTCAACCTTCCAAGCTGCTTGTCCTTAAACAGGTGATCACAGACCTTATCTAATTGGAATTGATCTGACTTTTCATGTGTTTCATAGTTTTAGAGCCTGTGTGGGGTCAACAGAAAACATTTAGCAAAGGGGCAGAAATAATTTCTAGATTTTTTTAATTGCAAAAAGTAAGTATTATTCCTCCTTGAATTTACTTGATGAATATTAATTAGACACCCTGTAGGAGTCAGATACAGTTATGAGTTACAGAGATCCACAGTGGGGTATGAAATAGACAAGTTTTTGTTGTTATAAATGTTAGATTCTAATGAGGGTGATTCTAATGATGCCAAGCAAATACAAAACAGGCACTGTGAAGAACATTAAATAAGATCATATGATAAAAAGAGTCCTTGTGGTTGGGACAGGTGGCATTATGTAGGATTGTCAGGGAAAGAGTTTTTGAGTCAACAGACACAAAAGTAAGCTAGGTAGGTAGAGTTAAGGGGAATACAGTGATTCAAACCAAAAAGATACTCAAAATGGCAAAGGAACTGAAGGATACCTAGAGAGGAGCATAGGAAGCAAGCATGGGAAGATATTGAACTAAAGCCACAAAAGCAGGAAGGGGCCAAATCCTATAAGATCTATAAGATCTTGTAGGTTATGGAAAAGGGCTGGGTTTATTATAAATGCTATATACCTTGAGTCTTAGAATGATGGTAGGTACATAGTAGGCAATTAAATGTTGTTTAATATTGAAATAATGTTGAAAATCTGCTTCTTAATTTTGCCTTCTTAAGCCTAGTTGTTTCTTCGCTAAATTAAGGCCTTATGCCTAAGTTCCACTATCTTTTAAAGCATCCTACTTCAGTTCAGTTCAGTTCAGTCACTCAGTCGTGTCCGACTCTTTGCGACCCCATGAATCGCAGCATGCCAGGCCTCCCTGTCCATCACCAACTCCTAGAGTTCATTCAAACTCATGTCCATCGAGTCATTGATGCCATCCAGCCATCTCATCCTCTGTCATCCCCTTCTCCTCCTGCACCCAATTCCTCCCAGCATCAGAGTCTTTTCCAATGAGTCCAATGAGTCTTTTCCATGAGGTGGCCAAAGTATTGGAGTTTAAGCTTTAGCATCAGTCCTTCCAATGAACACCCAGGACTGATCTCCTTTAGAATGGACTGGTTGTATCTCCTTGCAGTCCAAGGGACTCTCAAGAGTCTTTTCCAACACCACAGTTCAAAAGCATCAATTCTTCAGTGCTCAGCTTCTTCACAGTCCAACTCTCACAACCATACATGACCACTGGAAAAACCATAGCCTTGACTAGACAGACCTTCATTGGCAAAGTAATGTCTCTGCTTTTGAATATGCTATCTAGGTTGGTCCTTTCAAGGAGTAAGCGTCTTTTAATTTCATGGCTGCAGTCACCATCTGCAGTGATTTTGGAGGCCCCCCAACATAAAGTCTGCCACTGTTTCCACTGTTTCCCCATCTATTTCCCATGAAGTGATGGGACCAGATGCCATGTTCTTAGTTTTCTGAATGTTGAGCTTTAAGCCAACTTTTTCACTCTCCTTTTCACTTTCATCAAGAGGCTTTTTGGTTCCTCTTCACTTTCTGCCATCAGGGTGGTGTCATCTGCATATCTGAGGTACTTAACACTCAATAAAATTTAATTTGTATAATCAAGACAACTTAATTAACCAAAAGTTATAAACAACTTCATTTTTAAATGAAGGTTATTTGTCATTAAAGAAGGGGAAAATTCATAAATTTTCTTCATTTTCATTCATCTTACTTGCTATGCATATTTGCTACAATTTAGTCATTAATCATGCCCTATATATTGCTCTAGATAAAAAGGACATGTCCAAACTATCTTTTTAGATTTTATGTCTACATATGTACATCATGAACATGAACTTTGTAACATTTTTCTGATGTTTTCCCAGAGGTCATCTCCTTGTTTTTCAGTGTTTATTATAGATTCTAGACACTCTGTACCTATATTTGGACATTTTAAAGGCTGTGTCATCTTTCTAAGCAGAGTATCTGAAAAGAAACAAAAAGTCCTAAAGTGATGTTCTTATTAATCAAAATTTACGGACTTCTCTTCCCTTTCAATCCTTCATTTTTGAGGCTTTATTTTTATTTATTTAGCAAACATTCATAGGGGCAGCTACTTTCTAAGTGCCAGCTACTGTCTTACCTATTTTACAAAAATGAACTCATTAAGTAAAGCATAGCAATAGAGTTGAAGTGACAGTCATGGTTCATAGCAAATTCATGAAACAGGAGTATGATTTTCATCGAATCATTTTGGAAAATCTTATTCAGTGCTGGTAAACATTATCATTAGCTTTTCTTGAAATGACTATTTTTTGAAAAATTAAGTATAGAAAATAAGCTATAAAATTTTGTAGCATATAATCATTTTTTTAGAGTTTATTTACTGAGAGGTACAAATTTATCAAAGAAACACTGATTAAAGAAATAATTGGTTTTGGAGGAAATAATGGTGAATGCTTTTTGGAAGTTTTAAAATTTGATATGATTGAAGGATATGGAGGTGAGGATGAGCTCTGTCCACTAATGAGATGTAAAACATCAAGGTCTAAAACAATGCCATCATCTGTATATACAGCTATTGTTATCTTTTAAGGTCAGTCAAAAGTCAGCCATGAATATGTTAAGAATGCACTGACTGACAGACCAGCACATAACTACAAGTGGTTAATAATCAACAGAAGCAGAGAAAATTTTCACGTAAAATCTTGTCTTTGTTTAAAGAAGGTTAAAAGATCCATTTGTTAAAGGAGAGTTTCTGCTTTGAACAGATCCATCAAAATAATTAATGTGTACTTAGATCTCACAGTGTTGTTGGGATTGCATATTACATGACAGAACAAACGTTGGAAAGCGTCTTTCTAGATACAATCAAGAAAGAACCTTTGACCAAATGCAAACAGTTATGACAATAGAAGATGAATAGGAACCACAAATTTTAACTTGCTAACAACTGAACAAAGTTGGACACAACTTAATGACTGAACAACAACAATCGTATTAGTATCTATTGTTTGCAATATTTTCTACCTAATCAGATACAGCTTTGTCTTACCAATGACATTTTTGCTATTGTTTTTTTTTCTTTTCATTCTTTAAGATATTTAAGGACTCTGTGGAAATGTTTGGCCTTACAGAAAACTGTGTCAATCTTGCTCTAATGTTGAAGAATGAGACCCAGCATAATTTAATTGAGCATGATGATGACACTTGGACCTATGGTCATTCTAAGTTGCATCAAGTTTTAAACCTGCTCTCCTATTGGTATTATAAAGAAGAGTTACTGTGATACAGAGTACTATGTTACTGAATCTCTTAACCTATTTGTGCTGGAAATAATGCTATGAGGTGGTCTTCCTAGAGAATTGCTAAAACTTGCATTTCCCCTACTCTTCAAGCCCACTACTAGCTCCCCCAACTGAGCCACAGGTGGAATATAAGCCTGATTCAAGATGGAATAACTGAATTATCTGTCTCATGAGTTTGGATTTGGGACATGAAAAATGGGACTCAACAATGGTGACCTAAGCCTGAAAAGTTGTCTTCGCTGCTTGAGGCCACCATGAACAAATATGTTGGAGACTTATACATACTCAAGGATGAGTATCAAACCATCTAAAAGAAAAATAAGACAGAGAAATATAAACCCCAGAGATTAAGAAGAGTAGATAGATGAAGTGGGTAACTTTTATATTTGACTTTCCTGTTACTTGTGTGATTATTTTTTAATACATTTTTTTCCTTTAATACCAGCAGAACTTAAGTGCTTCAAGACACTTCTGAATCTCTTCATTAGCTTCTCCTCAACTTGTGCCTGCCTTTTCTGCTTGCAACCAAGTTATCCTTCACTAAGGTATGTTACTGGATTATACTTACCCTCCATGAATAGGAATTTAAGTGTGTGTATAGGGAAGATAGAAAGGAAGACAGAAAAGCAGAATGTGAGATGGGATTCAATAAATGTGAAAATACTTCTAAAATTTAAGATTAGTATCCCTCTCAAGGAGATGATTCTAAATCCAAATGGAATCGTTACTTATAAACTCACACTGCAAAATTTTCCACCTATTTCTTACGTAATTTAAAGTTGAAATTGAGTAGACTTTCTGTTTTATCAGAGGTTCCAAATTTTTACAGTTGATACTGGTCCATTCTCCAAAACATGGAAAGACCATAAAATGGGCTCATAAACCTTCAACATATGACCTGTCACCAGATTATTTAAGAAAAGACTAAGGATTCATGAGACAGGAGAGTGAGGATATCTTTGAAGGGAGTTGAATGAGTCCTGGCAGTTTATCTGCCTCAGGCCAAATTTGGGGAAGAAAATTACATCAGGAGTTCTAGGCTTTGGACAACACAAAAGCCTGTGCTTGTTTCTGAGCTGGAAGCTTTTATTGGCAAAAAATATTAGACTTGCCTGTGTACAGAGCAAGAAGAGAAGATGTGAAGAACATCTATCCATGGCATAAGTATATGAGTTTCTTGTGAACAGAGAGAGTCCTTGAAAAATAGCAAGACTTAAAACATAAGGCAAAAAAAAAAAAAAAAAAAATCCAATAGGAAAAACCTTTATGGAATGCGCTGCAAGCAACTAAACGAGAGGTAGTCAATGGCTGTGTAAAAGGCATGTCCCTCACAGGTCATAGAGAAGTGGAATGGTTTCACGGAGGCAGTGGGTTAATGATCACTGATGACTCCACAAAAGCCACCCAAGACAGAGGAGATCTTTGGCATCTTGACACACCAAGAAAGCACCACAATAGTCAAGCAAAGATTGGATAAAGAACTGAAAAATTTTAGGATTTATCTCATAAAGAGCATGTTTTAGAAATAGAAGTTTAGATTGGCAAATAGGACAACTGGTTTCAAACTTCAGATTTGCCTCGAATGGCACTGCCTTACCTTTCAAGTGGCCCTTTTAGTTACCTAATAAAACTAAGGTAGCCTGCTCTCTCAAATTATGGGGGATGACATTAATCTTTAGAAAAAATGGGATGGATGTGGGAGGATCTATCATTTCCTCTCTGACGAGCAGACACCAATGGGATGGGGTGATAAACAGAAGGAACAGTCAGTTCAAATTGCTTTAAAAAGTTGGAACATAATGGAAAAACAAAAATAGCTTTTCTTTTTAAAGCTTCATATTCCTATCACCTGTGACTAGAGACATTAGTGATGCATCAAATGGCCTCTTCAGATTCCCCTCAGTTCCATTTTGCCATAGGTCTATCCCCTTGCACAGCAGAAGAGCAGATGTTTGGGTACACCATTTTTATTTCTCAATTAGACTGCACATTCATTCCCAGCATTTCCTTCCAGGATAAGGTTAGCCAGGGTTGCACAGAATCACACCTGTCAGATTAAGCCCATTTACATTCATTTTTATTCATTGCCACTGCTAATGCTTATAACTATTTGCATGCAAAATCTAACATCTTAAGGCTCCTGTAAAAAGAAGACCATTAAAAAGAAAACTGGTGAATATAAGTATTTTTCCTCTTCAGAGTAAGTTTAATTTGCAAATATGCAACTTTTAGAAATAAAATAAATGAGGTTATCTAGTTTCATTTATGAAGTTCTTTGTTCCTAATTTGAAGCACAGGTTGTTTATCTCTCAAGACATCAACATTTATATTCTATCTTATGAAACTCAGTGTTTGAAGAGTGCTTGAAGTTTTAATAAAAATGACAGCAATAAGCATTCTTTTCAATTACAGTTCTGTGGAATAGCTTTTTCTTCACTTCCAAATTCAGGTTTCAAATCCCCTATGAATATAATTACTAGAAAAAAAAAAAAAACACATGCTGTATTTCTATTTGTTTTCAAATGAATAGAATCAGAATGGAATATATTGTTGATCTTAAGAAAATCGACTGTCACATTCTGAGAATGCTTACTTCATTATAAATCATGTGACTTCTCTATTCCCAAGATGATTAATGGTTTTTAGCCCAACTTGTCAAGTTTATTTATGTATTTTTCATGCTCTTCTCATTTGAGATTTTATGTCCTTGAAGGTAAATCGAGTTTTTGACTTGGAATACACATGTAAGTAATTTTATCTTATTAACTAGATTGACTGGCCAACCTAGTTCACACACACACACACCCACAGACACACAGATTCACAAAGGATCTCACACAGGTCCAATCTATTTTTTTAATTTAATTTTATTTTTAAACTTTACATAATTGTATTAGTTTTGCCAAATATCAAAATGAATCTGCCACAGGTATACATGTTTTCCCCATCCTGAACCCTCCTCCCTCCCCATACCATCCCTCTGGGTTGTTCCAGTGCACTAGCCCCAAGCATCCAGTATCGTGCATCGAACCTGGACTGGCATCTCATTTCATACATGATATTTTACATGTTTCAATGCCATTTTCCCAAATCTTCCCACCCTCTCCCTCTCCCACAGAGTCCATAAGACTGTTCTATACCTCAGTGTCTCTTTTGCTGTCTCGTACACAGGGTTATTGTTACCATCTTTCTAAATTCCATATATATGCCTTAGTATACTGTATTGGTGTTTTTCTTTCTGGCTTACTTCACTCTGTATAATAGGCTCCAGTTTCACCCACCTCATTAGAACTGATTCAAATGTATTCTTTTTAATGGCTGAGTAATACTCCATTGTGTATATGTACCACTGCTTTCTTATCCATTCATCACCTGATGGACATCTAGGTTGCTTCCATGTCCTGGCTGTTATAAACAGTGCTGCGATGAACATTGGGGTACACGTGTCTCTTTCCCTTCTGGTTTCCTCAGTGTGTATGCCCAGCAGTGGGGCTGCTGGATCATAAGGCAGTTCTATTTCCAGTTTTTTAAGGAATCTCCACACTGTTCTCCATAGTGGCTGTACTAGTTTGCATTCCCACCAACAGTGTAAGAGGGTTCCCTTTTCTCCACACCCTCTCCAGCATTTATTATTTGTAGACTTTTGGATCGCAGCCATTCTGACTGGTGTGAAATGGTACCTCATAGTGGTTTTGATGTGCATTTCTCTGATAATGAGTGATGTTGAGCATCTTTTCATGTGTTTGTTAGCCATCTGTATGTCTTCTTTGGAGAAACGTCTATTTAGTTCTTTGGCCCATTTTTTGATTGGGTTGTTTATTTTTCTGGAATTGAACTGCAGGAGTTGCTTGTATATTTTTGAGATTAGTTGTTTGTCAGTTGCTTCATTTGCTATTATTTTCTCCCATTCTGAAGGCTGTCTTTTCACCTTGCTAATAGTTTCCTTTGATGTGCAGAAGCTTTTAAGGTTAATTAGGTCCCATTTGTTTATTTTTGCTTTTACTTCCAATATTCTGGGAGGTGGATCATAGAGGATCCTGCTGTGATGTATGTCAGAGAGTGTTTTGCCTATGTTCTCCTCTAGGAGTTTTATAGTTTCTGGTCTTATGTTTAGATCTTTAATCCATTTTGAGTTTATTTTTGTGTATGATGTTAGAAAGTGTTCTAGTTTCATTCTTTTACAAGTGGTTGACCAGATTTCCCATTATCTTTTTCCTAATATCATTTCTTAAGTTGAAAATGATTTTCATTTTGCAAGTCTAGAAATGAGAAAAAGGTTAATTTTCAATCCAACAATTCCTAGCTTATTTTTTTTAATTTTATTAAAAATTGAACAGCTTTTTTCTTTCTTTCCTTTTTTAAAATATCAAATCTCCCATTATACATTTCACTATAGATAGATAGAAGAGAGCAAATCAGACAGAATTTGACCTGCTGCTGCTGCTAAATCACTTCAGTCGTGTCCGACTCTGTGTGACCCCATAGACGGCAGCCCACCAGGCTCCCCCGTCCCTGGGATTCTCCAGGCAAGAACACTAGAGTGGGGTGCCATTGCCTTCTCCAATGCATGAAAGTGAAAAGTGAAAGTGAAGTCGCTCAGTCGTATCCCGACTCTTCACGACCCCATGGACTGCAGCCTACCAGGCTCCTCCGTCCATGGAATTTTCCAGACAAGAGTAGTGGTGTAGGTTGCCATTGCCTTCTCTGGAATTTGACCTAGAAATTATTAAATGAATTTTTATTTTCCATATTACTATTTGCAATAGTTTTGTTCAACTTGCTGCCACATAACAATATTCCTCCTTATTTTCAGTAACATCTTCTCACTTTCCCTTAAGCCCTCATTGATAGCCTTCTTCAAGCCCCAGTTGTATCCAACTCTTTGTGACCCCATGGAATATACAGTCCATGGAATTCTCCAGGCCAGAATACTGGAGTGGGCAGCCTTTCCCTTCTCCAGGGAATCTTCCCAACTCAGGGATTGAACCCCAGTCTCCTGCATTGCAGGTGGATTCTTTTCAAGCTGAGCCACAAGGGAAACCCAAGAATACTGGAGTGGGGAGCCTATCCCTTCTCCAGTGGATCTTACCAGCTCAGGAATTGAACTGGGGTCTCCTGCATTGCAGAAGGATTCTTTACCAAGTGAGCTATCAGGGAAGCCCTTCAAGCCCTTTTGGTTTGTAATATGCAGCTCTCAACCTCGTAGACTTTCACTAACAGTATCCTAAATGGTCTTCCGAAGTCTGTCCTCTGCCCAATCCCAATCCTGAAGCCAAAGGCACATATGTTAAGTATTTTTATAGCAACATGCTGCTTTCAGGCATGCAGTCTGTTCCAGTGATGACTGTTATATAACAAATCAGCCTCAAAAATCATGGCTTAAAACAATCATTTATTTTGCTCAAAATTTTCTGTTTTATCAGGGCTCAGCATGGACAGATCATTTTATGAATTTATTTGCTGTGGAACATGACTGAACAACTGAGTATGTACACATATATATAGGTATAGAGAAAATGAAAGCGAAGTTGTTCAGTCGTGTCCGACTCTTTGCAACCCCATGGACTGTAGTCTACCAGGCTCCTCCCTCCATGGGATTGATTCTCCAGGGAAGAATACTAGAGTGGGTTGCCATTTCCTTCTCCAGTGGATCTTCCTGACCCAGGGATCGAACCCGAGTCTCCAGTGTTGCAGGCAGATGCTTTAACCTCTGAGCCACCAGGGAAGCCCAGTATACAGTGAAACAGAAAAAAAAAAAAAAAATGTATTTCCTTTTGAATTTATTTCACTTGAGAACTCTGACTAAACTATAGTAATTTCTCAGATTGTTTGCAAACTGAAAAGCAATAGGTCTGTGAAGCATTAAGATAAACAGAGAGAAAATAATCTTGACCATAAATTTCTTTTTAACTGATCTTTCTTCAGACATTGGCACCATTGTTTTTCATAATCCTCCTTTCATGTCTGAAGATAATCTACAATAATTTTTCTATGATTCTAACATGGTGTGATGATTAAACAGCTACTTCAAGTTGTTCCCTAGCATTTTATGGTATGACAATCCTACTCACACTCAGAGTCCAGACATTTACATAAGGACCTAAGCTTGAGTTTCCCACCAGAATTTCCCACCCCGCTTTCTCTTTTTAAATAACCATTTAGAATTGAGTCCAGAAATAATGACCTCCCCCTCAACCACTTTGTAAGTTATGTGATGCTTGCTACCCTCTATCACCTGCTTGCTCATGAATGTATTGAAACTATACCATAAGTCAAAATGACCCTGGGATATTCACTTCCAATCCACCCTTTGTTGGTGGCCTATACCACCTCATTCAGCAAGTTATAATGTGCATATTCTTAATTTAATACACCACCTGATAACAAAGTATAACATGAAGAGATGAATCGAGTCCAGTGAGTTGAAGAGCACGGACAATGGAAAAAGAATATATGGCCTGATACAAACTTTGTGACAGAGGGCAGTCATCCATGTCTCTTGGTCTTAATTGGGGCCTTAGACTAGGTGATGACTGAAGTTTTTTCCATTTTAAGTGTCTGTTAAATATCTCAAGTATTTTGAGCTTTTCTATGGACCGTGGATGCTAGATGAAAGCCCCTTTTTACTCAAGGCAGGGATGATATCATTGATAAAGCAATGTAAATTCCAGATGGCTACTTTTTGGAATGGTGCAGTCCTGATATAAATTAACTTCTTTCATCAAGAGGCTTCTATTTTCAGCAAAACCTTCTTTAAAATGTCATTGCCTAAGGAGTGTGAGTAATTTTAAAAGGATCACAAAGATAAACTGTTCTTGATACTTACAAAGTGTGACAATGATATTTTAATATAGAATGAGTACCTCCAAGCTTTTCCCCATAATTTGTGCAGTGTGCATGCATTTTGCTTTAACTTGGCTTTAATAAGACCTTAAAGATGTCTGCAAGGCATTTGACTGAGAGAAAAGATAATTATTTCCTAAAGAGTTATGAAGATATCCATCCAACGGGCAAATTTTGAAGAATTTATTGTCTTTCTTTTATAGGCTGAGCATATTTCCAGAGATTTCAAAACCAGTCTCTTTCAGAGTCTTTTCTTAATGAGAAATGAATGAAAATCTAAACAATATATAGTATTGAGTCATTATATGACCAGTTTAATTATACATACTTAGTTAAGGTATATTATATTTACATATTTGCATATATAATCACCAAAATTATGATGATTTGACTGATTCTTTTCAGTGGACTAGATTTTCCACTTGATTATAACTCCCTTTAAGAATCTGTTTCATCCACTTAAAAAGATCCTATTTCTCTTTTCAGTATTGGCTCCCTGCATTACAGGTAAGAGGTTGTTTTCATTGATTCTACATTGTAGTTCTACTGGTAACTCTAAACCTTTGTTGTTGTTATTATTGTTTCATCGCTAAGTCATTGTAGCCAGCTAGTCTCCTCTGTCCATGGGATATTTCCACACAAGAATACTGGAGTGGGTTGCCATTTTCTTCTCCAGGGGATCTTTGCAACCTAGGGATGGAAACCTCACCTCTTGTATTGACAGGCAGTTTCTATACCACTGAGGCATCTGGGAAGCCCACCAAACCTTAGTTACCCAATAACAATGTATTTAAAAAACAAATACATGGATAAATGGATGTTTCTGAAAAATATCTGCCCCATATTTTCCTCCATTCCTTTCCCAAATATTTGAAATTCTCACTGAGAGGCAAAGCTAAGATGAGAAAGTTTTCTAGGCACATGACATACTACTTTGATCCATCAACGCCTTGGTATAAATTTAACACATTCCTCACATGTATCCTGCTTGGATTACATTAGACATCTGAGGGGCTGGGGAGAAAGAGGAAAATATAGGGCTTTGGGTATTATCAAAAGTGAACGACTCATTAGAGTCTGGGGCTTGGACATCTCAGGAGCAGTGTGAGTGTACCAGGATTGTCGTTGTTGAGTAAATGGAAAGAGAAGTTGCTCATAGCAGAAGAGAAGGGAACCATAAAAAGTGACCTATATCACAGTCATGTCTAGGCCACTGCTGAACTAGTTCTCGTTTTCATCTAGACAGCAAAGAACTATGGACTTAACTTTAGGGAATCACTATCACTTCCATTTTTAATATACTTTCTAATAAATGTCATTTCATTCAGACCTTATATCATGTGTGTGGCTGCAAGAATTAACGTTAAAAAGATGAAATCTCTCACCCAAGTTTCCAAGGTTACTAGATAGAGGTGCCAAGGTTCAGTACAGTGCTGTTAGATTCCAGAGATTTTGTACTTAATAACTCCAGTATACACATGTCCCTTAGTAGAAATTCGTGATTAAATGAAAATCTACTAAGAAGAACTTTCTTTTCAATATGAATAGAGTCAAGATAAACCAGTAGCATCTGTCTTTACTCTTGGGGCATAATCCTCTTGGGGTAAGCTGGGATCACTGAGTAACATACTTGCATCTTAACATATTTGATAGATATTCACAAGACATCTAAGGAAAATTATTTGAACCTTCATTAAACCATCAGGTTTAACCACCTGTTTTAAAGCTCTGCCTCTAACTCTTGTAACATTACACAGTCCATTGCTTTGGTCATCCTCCCAAAATTAGGATATATATAACACTCCCAAGGTACCACATCCCTTCCAAGTTTTCTCTGCCCCTGGAGAATCATATTGGAAAGTCAGGAAGAAAAGGACAGATTTCATAGTTTTTGTCTTTGGACTTGTTACTTAGACATGGAACTGAAAAGATTTATCCAATTTCACTAGAATAAAATGCAAAAACTCATCAAAATGAATTGTGCAGTGGAAGTGGATTTGAAAGAAGTGGTAGATAGATAATGAAGCCATTGGTGAATTTCTTAACATATGCTTTTTTGAAATTATAATATAAGGATGCATGAAGCAGTAACTAGAGAATTTGTGACAGCATTAAGCAAATCTCATGTAAGCAAAGCCTTTTTCTGAGAGAAACTGGTTCATTCTGGTTATATCTGTATTGAAATGTTATTATTGCTAGCAGGAAGCTAACATCATTTCCCTGATGTCTTATAAGCAAAGTTATCAAAAAAATGTACTTTGAACTAATTGGGACCCAGTGGGGAGGGGACAAAGCAGAAAGCTGTAAGATGTCAACTTGAATTTTTCCCAAGCAAGTATTGCAGCCATTAGAACAAATTGTTTTCTAAGTCAAGTTTTCTATCCATCTCCCCACCACCTTCATGAGGACAGTAGCCACAGAAGACTCATATTTACAACTGCCCACACCAAGCTAGAGCAAAATAAGACCAAAGTGGAAGCAAGAAGCTCTGGAAAGGAGGAAGGCTGCCTCAAAAATTATCTGAAGAAAAATTAAATCAAAACTTCCCCCCCCCCAGAGAGAAATCGAAGGTCGTTGAAAAACAAGAAATCAACAGTTCTTCAAGAAATAAATGTTGATGTTCAAAAAAGGAAAGAGAAGCAAAAGCAAATGAAAATTTATTTTGTGAGAAAAGGCCCATAAGGCATCCAGGAACCAGTCAATTAGCCATCAGAAGTAATACTAAACTTAAGAATCTGATGGTGACATTGACTCAGTAGTGTTAGCGGGTCATAATCAATTAATAGTGAACAATGTCTGCCTGTCCACTGAATAACAAGGTTTTATTCAAAAACTAAAATCTCATGATAACAAAGTTTGTTCATGTTTTACTACAACTATATTCTTTAAAACAAACAAACAAAAAAAGTTTTCACTGTGTTTGGACTGCAACTAAAGTGATCAATGTCAGCAACTGGATGAACAGTAGGGAATAGGAATTCAGAGAACATTAACACAGGCCAGTTCAAACAGGCATTATGCAGGCTTCTGATGTCACGCCCAAACTCTATCGTTCCTGCCTGCTGAAGGAAGTCATGACTCGAGAAGAAGCTTCCAGGTCAGGAGCAATCAGAATGTCTGGAAACAAGAAATGATTTGAGATAAAAATGGAGGCAACCCTGACAGGAGTGTTTTATGGTCATTTTCCTATTAGTAAGTAATTGTGACTTATGAGAAATACTTAAAAGCATATTTGAACATGTGCCCATATATTGAAGTGATTTATGGAATTAAATACAAGATTGTTAAAAATGTAAATGTCAAATATTGAAGCTGCCTGCACTGAGCTTCAGTTATGCACGAATTCGTCCTTCAAATTCTCACCTCTTGTCCACTAGCTTTTGAGACATTCTGTTATTTTTCTGCATGGATTTTATGAAGATTTATAGCAATAAAATATGACTCTAAAAAAATCATATGTCTCAAATATTTCAGTGTAGAAGTTGTTGTGTAATACTTGTCATGTTGAAGAAACTGGGTTATTCCAGCCTTCCAGTTAAAAGTAACCAAATCCATGACCTCGTATTTCATGGGAACAGTGGGCGAAGGTGTGATTGAGTTCAGGTAAGAATGGGCATCAGATTTCTGCTTCTGCCAGTTGTCTTTCCTGCTCCTTATTTCTCCACCTTCACTTGTGCATTTCCCACCTGCCCTAATGGTGCTTCCCAGCTGTGCCAGGCTTCTGTGTTGGTGCTTCTGTGTTTATCTCCCTTATAGGCACTGCCCCATGTTCTGAATCCATGTTGACTCCTGAGAACTATCACATTTCCCCTCTTCTTTAATTTCCTTCACTGCAGATGAGCAATTTTCATTATTGCTGTTCTTCCAATTGAAGGAGTGGCAAAGGACTCACTCCTACAGATAAGATTTTTCTCCAACTTTGATTTTTTTAATGGTTTGCTTCCTCAACTGTCCCCCAAGACTCTAGGCTTTTAAAACCTAGAAACAAGGAATAGGTTTGCATATACTTTGCATTCTTTTCTTATATACATAGACTGAGGTGATGAGAAAACAAAAATTGCCTACGCGTTCAAATGAGGAGTCCATCATATGGAGTGAAGTCAGAAAGAGAAAAGCAAATATTGTGTATTAATGCATGTGTGTGGAATCTATTAAAATGGTACTGATGAACCTATTTACAGATCAGGAATAGAGATGCAGATGCAGAGAACGGACCTGTGGACAAGGGGTGTGTATCGGGGAGATGGGATGAACTGGGAAATTGGGATTGATGATTATGCACTGCTATGTGTAAAACAGATAGCGAGTGGGAACCTGCTATATACTGCAGGGAGCTCAGCTCAATGCTCTGTGATGACCTGGATGGGTGGGATGGGGGTGGTGACAGGAAATTCCAGAGGAAGAACATAATGTGTTCATATAGCTGATTCACTTTGTTGTACAGCAGAAACTAACCACATTGTAAAGCAACAATATCCCAATTAAAAAAAAAAAAAGATATGGAAAATATACTGATCAACATTTCACAAACATTAGTCTATCATTTGCTAAAAGCTGCCTTTAGGTCATTCCATGAACTACTTTAATATCTCTAAATTTACTTCTAAAATGCTCCCTTGCCCTTCCTGCTAACTCTTGTTCAGCCCTACACACCATGGCCAAGAATACCTTCCAGGAATTGCACATAATGTCTGCCCTTCTTATCCTAAACTCTAAAATATATTTGCACACACTTACATTTTAACTACTCTATATCCTTTAAGTCTTCTCCCTTCAAGTCTGAAACTCTTGCCAGGTCAAAACCAGTCGATCTATGAATAAAATAGGTTTTAAAAGTGAAGACCTAGCTATGTTGAAAGGTTCTTTGTCTTCCCATATAATATATGAACATCTCATGATATTGCCTTCACCCCTAACTTAGCAACAATTTTAAGCCTCTTCAGAGATGATCCAGTAGTCCTTTGGTACAAAGATATGACTGGTCATATACACTCTTATTGGAGAAGGCAACTGCAACAGACTCCAGTAACCTCCCCTGGAGAATCCCATGGATGGAGGAGCCTGGTAGGCTGCAGTCCATGGGGTCACCAAGAGTCAGACACGACTGAGAGACTTCACTTTCACTTTTCACTTTCATGCATTGGAGAAGGAAATGGCAACCCACTCTAGTGTTCTTGCCTGGAGAATCCCAGGAACGGGGGAGCCTGGTGGGCTGCCGTCTATGGGGTCACACAGAGTTGGACACGACTGAAGCAACTTAGCAGCAGCAGCAGCGGGGACTAATAAGCATGTCTAGAAAAAATACAATATTGAGGTGGCAACAAATCTTAATAAATAAACACACACACATCACACAAAACAACTTATCATGCTATTGCTGAGTGCAATTTTTGTTACTGTCTTAAAAGCTAAGGCTTCAGCTATTTCTTTGTAAATTTATATTATCCAGCATGGCAATAATGATCAGTTACTCAAGTGAATATCTCTAAGAATATGAAAGTTATATACCCAATAAGGGAAAGAAGGAACTGCTGATTGCTAGTGGAGGACACAGTCTTGCGGAGTTTGTTAATGGCTCATTAATTGGCTTTCAAAGTCAGAACTCATTTGAATTTTGGAGGGAAGAAAGCATATAATCACATAAAAGAACAGCTTTTAGCTATAAAGAAGAGATTCTAATTAATGTTCAGTGATGCTTTCAGAGGCTCTTCTCACTACCTCTATGATCTCTTATGGAGCCTTGAGTAGCTGTAATATTTGTTCAATGATCATATGAACCTAATGGGTAAGTTGTAGATTCCTAATATCAGGGTGATTTTTTTCTGCTCAAGAATAATTTTATTTTATCTCTACGAAACTGGTGAAACCATTTAGTGAAATAATAGTGAGACTTAAAACATTTGTTCCAATTTAGAGTTAAGAAAACTATGTATGCATTTAAGAAGAATTGATGAATATCATAAACTGAGCAAGATAAAAGGATGCTCAGTTGCTGGTATCCTGAACCCCATGAGAGAATCCATTGGGACAGATAGCTCAGCTCATTCCAAAATGATTATGTCACTCAAATCTTTAAATAACACATGTACTCTTTGTGCTAGAAAATATCCTGTATCTTGAAGCAAGTAGTTTGTAATTGAATAAATGAGGTATGCCACTTTCTTTTCCTGTTGCATTTTCAAAGAAAACCTGTGGATGCTCCTGGATGACTTTTATGTATTTGGGAAAGGTAAGGTGTTTTTTTTTGTTTGTTTTTTTGTTTTTTTAAGGAAACATATGGTATTATTCCTTTTGAATTTGAAGAGAAATTTGACAAGAAAAACTTCAATGGCATTTATCAATTTTTTGTGAAATACCCACAAATTGAGATGATGTGAATGACTTATTTCATAACATTATATATTTCATTTAGTCTCTTCTATATGAATAAAACAAAATAAAATTTTAAAAGGAATAAAAATAAATTTCTATAAGGAAAAACCACACACATCTTTATGGTGTTTTTGTTAATTTATTTGTTGTAGGTTATTTATTTAGTTAGCAAAAAAGGAGGGAAATTTGACATTCAATTCACACAGGCTAGGTTGAATTAGAATACACCTTACGTCTGCTGGATTATGGGTTTTGTTTGTCACTGTACAGCTGTTATGAAAGGTGAACTATGCCATGAAGATAAAATATTAAACGTTGATATTATTTTAAAAGATTATCTTAAAATATAACAACAAAAAAACAAATCTTAGACAAATTAACTTTATCTGCCCAGTACTCAACTTCTACTTCTACAAAAGGTGGACGAATCTAAGATACTTCTGTCCCTAACATGTTCTTTGATTCAAGATATTTATGAAATGGAAATTTATATCCTCACTCTGTATTTTGCAAAATACAAGGTATTACACTTTAGGGGTAAGAGACGTCATTGTTATGTTGGCTGTATGGTAAGATTAAGGTTCTGTCATTGCCTTTAAGGAAGTAGTGGAAATAATGGAAATATTTCAGTTATTCTTTTTTGTATCTTACCTTAGGTATACTACATGGGGTATGTCTGGAGAACATACTTAAAAATGATTTTGAATGCTTGCTTCATTAGCACATATAGTAAAAACGATTGTTGAACCATGACCTGGTATCTGCTCCCTTTTAAATTGTTTCACTTTGTAAAGATAATTTTGTGGTGTCTCCTTCTTCTGCCCTGTTTCCAAAAATCAGGGCTTCCAATAAAACCCAAGTAAAAGGGCAACTTCAGGAAAGTGAAACCATTTGAAGTGTTCTCCACTATTTAGAGAAACAAATAACATGTGACATATCAGTCAAAGCGTGACTATATAATCCAGGATGAAATTCCTGTGACTTTTTATAGCACCAAAACTCCAGGGGAAAAGAGATAAATCCAAACCATCCAGGGTCATTTTTTTAACCTCTGGCTGTCCACAAGAAGACTCAAACTGTCTGTTTAAAATTGAGGATATTTGTATCTTTAGTGAGAAAAAAAAATTGGTAAAAGACTATACATACTAAACTCTTTTTCTTATCTCCTTCTTTATAATATAACATATTATGCCAAGATCTTGTCTACTGTAGAATTAGATATTCTAATATGAATTATTTAGAGTTATTTACTTTTCATACTGAAGATCGAAGGCAGGAGGAAAAGGGGACGACAGAGGATGAGATGTTAGGATGGCATCACCAACTCGATGGACATGAGTTGGAGCATGCTGCTCCGGGAGATGATGAAGGACAGGGAAACCTGGTGTGCTGCGGTCCATGGGGTTGCAGAGTCGGACACACAAAGAGCTGAATGTGTCTCCATGTGTGTGGTGGGAGGGAAAAGAAGAAAGACAGGGAAATAAGGGAGGGAGGGGAGGAAGAAGAAAAGAGAAGAGAGAAGGGTAAGCCGTTATCTTTTAAAGACATTAAAATAATTCGGATGATTATTTATCTCTGGGTTTCCCACTAGCTTAATAACTACATTGGAACATAGGCCAGTGAATATTTGAACATAGGATTGTGATAACAAGAACAGAAAAGAGGATACCTAAAATCTCATTTGGTGGCTCCTTCACAGTAATGAGGCATAATTCTATTTGCCCTCCAAGAACTCACTGCCAAGATTACAAAGTCTGGTGCCAATTACGATGTGGAGACCTGACTGCAGGAAATGATGTGACACTAGCTCATTTCACCTGAGCTGACAGGAAACCACCAGACAGAAAGAACTCTCAGCTCAGGCTATGTCCAGACCAGCTGCCTAGAGGTGAGGAACTGAGTCCATCTCATTACTGATAATTCACCCATCTCATTTCCTCGAACTGAACTCATTCCATACTGTGGAGTTTGAAATAACTTCACTACTATCTCAAAAGAAAGTAACAATGGTCACATTTTAAAAGAACAATCCAAGTATCCCAGGAAACTTTTTCAACATGTCAGAAAGTTATAGGATTTTATCTTAAAGGATGAATGTCCATGAAAAAGGAAATATTCTGCATGCCAATATATAACTAAGTAATTATTTCACTAAAAAAATAAACATAAAGGCTCAAAATATGAGTTGAAATTAAATGTAGTTTAGTCATGTCTTTCAGGGGCTTACCAGGTGGTGCTAGTGGTAAAGAACCCACCTGCCAATGCAGGATATGTAAAAGACACAGGTTTGATCCCTGGGTTGGGAAGATTCCCTGGAGGAGGGCATGGCAATACACTCCAGTATCCTTGCCTGGAGAATCCCATGGACAGAGGAGAATCCCATGTCCCTCTGACAGAGGACAGAGGCTACAGTCCATAGGGTCTGAAACTGGGGCATAACTGAAGCAACTTAGAAAGCACAAAATAATGTCTTTCACATTAAAAATGAAGTAATGGGCAAAATTAAGTATTCAGGGTATATTTACTTGAAGTAAAGAATCCATCTGCAAAGCAGCAGATGCAAGTTTGATTCCTAGGTTGGGAAGACACCATGAAGAAGGAAATGGCAACCCGTTCCAGTATTCTTGCCTGGGAAACCTCATGGACAGAGGAGCCTGGTGGGCTACAGTCTACGGGGTCACAAAAGAGTCAGACACCACTGAGCAACTGAACAACCACGACTTGAATGTAGATGTATGGGGTTAAGAATAAAGATTCTTGGATCCGAATAGTGAATTTGAATCCCAGCTTCACCACTAACAACTCAGCAAATTTGGAGTAAATAACTCACTGTCTGTGCTTTAGTTTCTGAGTCTTACATTGGCAGTGTAGTGGGTGGTACCAGTAATGGGCTTCCCTGGTGGCTCAGTTGGTAAAGAATCTGTCTGCAATGCTGGAGGCCTGGGTTTGATCCCTGGGTTGGGGAGATCCCCTAGAGAATACTACATTTGCATAAGAACTGCAACTAAAATACTTAGAGCAGTGCTTGGTTCTTCATGGGCGCACACACACATGCACACAGCAAACAATATAATTAATAAGACGCAAAGTGTCAATTTTCAAGAAAAATTTTTCTATATTCATGTGTTTTTAAATTTGTCAAAATATGATTCTATTCAAGTTTAGACATACTTCTTTCTTCTATTTTGGCTGTCATCACCAACTAATGGCATTGTTTATATGTAGCTCTAAGGATTAACTGGAATTTTCGTCCTTGGTCCTGACAAAGTGAGAAAATTCAGGGAAGCCTTGCCTGTATGTGAGCGTGAGGTTCACATACTGTGGGCATCTCATATAATGTTGAGCACTTGCCTTGAATTCTAGTGTTTGTCATTCAAAAGAAACCATCATTTCTTTCACCTATATCTAAAGCTCATCAGGCAATTGTTTGTTGAGGAAAAACAAACAAAATGAAGTAGCAGTAAAGGAAGGACTTCTTACTGCCGTCTGTAGTTTAATAGATAAACCAAGAAAACTATTTGATTTCATTACACATTGTTTACTTTCTGAGAACCAATGGAATATAAACTATTCTCCAACATCAGTATTAAATGTATGTATGTTTTCCATGCATATTTTTTCCCCTTTACAACTAGAAAAATTCTGGGAATCAATAGTTGTTAATTACTTGTCAAGTAAACAGTTCCAACTATCAAAGAGTTATTTTCAGATTAAAGATATCATATGTCACCTAATCTTTGGAATAATGTTGAAAGCTATTAAAATAATAATATATTAAATAAAATTAAAAAGAATAAGATATTCATATTGAATAAGAATAAATGCTCACCTATGTAAATAGCCTCAATTTGTGGGGTTTTCTTGTATTTTATTCCCTATACTAAGAACATAATAAGTAAACCAGAATATGATTGAAGATCATAGAAGTACATCTCAATGTTTTCAAATTCAACAACTGGGTATTGGTTATACTGGGCAAGTTCAATGATCATAGTGGTGAATCTCATCCTTGGTCTGGGCTTACGTCTCAATCTTCAGAAAGCTATCAATTATCTATTAGAATTCCTTGCAAATGAGAACAACATATTAAAACTTGAAGACAATAAGCATGTAATTAATTCTTCAGTTCAGTTCAATAGCTCAGTCGTGTCCGACTATTTGTGACCCCATGAATCACAGGATGCCAGTCCATCACCAACTCCCCGAGTTCACTCAAACTCGTGTTCATCAAGTCGGTGATGCCATCCAGCCATCTCAGCTTCTGTTGTCCCCTTCTCCTCCCTCCCCTAATCTCTTCCATCATCAGAGTCTTTTCTGATGAGTCAACCCTTCACATGAGTTGGCCAAAGTACTGGAGTTTCAACTTTAGCATCATTCCTTCCTATGAACACCCAGGACTGCTCTCCTTTAGGATGAACTGGTTGGATCTCCCTGCAGTCCTAGGGAATCTCAAGAGTCTTCTCCAGTTCAAAAGCATCAATTCTTTGGTGCTCAGCTTTCTTCACAGTCCAACTCTCTCATCCATACACGACGAATGGAAAAGCCATAGCCTTGACTAGATGGACCTTCATTGGCAAAATACCTCTGCTTTTCAATATGATATCTAGGTTGGTCATAACTTTCCTTCCAAGGAGTAAGTGTCTTTAATTTCATGGCTGCAATCACCATCTGCAGTGATTGTGGAGCCCCAAAAATAAAGTCCGACACTGTTTCCACTGTTTCCCCTGTTTCCCCATCTATTTCCCATGAAGTGATGGGACCAGATGCCATGATCTTCGTTTTCTGAATGTTGAACTTTAAACCAACTTCTTCACTCTCCACTTTCACTTTCATCAAGAGGCTTTTTAGTTCCTCTTCACTCTCTGCCATAAGGGGAACTTTAACCAACTTGTTCACTCTCCACTTTCACTTTCATCAAGAGGCTTTTGAGTTCCTCTTCACTTTCTGCCATAAGGGGGCTGCCATAAGGGGGCATATCTGAGGTTATCGATATTTCTCCCGGCAACCTTGATTCCAGCTTGTGCTTCTTCCAGTCAAGCGTTTCTCATGATGTACTCTACATATAAGTTAAATAAGCAGGATGACAATATACAGCCATGACATACTCCTTTTCTTATTTGGAACCAGTCTGTTGTTCTATGTCCAGTTCTAACTGTTGCTTCCTGACTTGCATACAAATTTCTCAAGAGGCAGGTCAGGTGGTATGGTATTCCCATCTCTTTCAGAATTTTCCACAGTTTATTGTGATCCACACAGTCAAAGGCTTTGGCATAGTCAATAAAGCAGAAATAGATGTTTTTCTGGAACTCTCTTGCTTTTTCAATGATCCAGCAGATGTTGGCAATTTGATCTCTGGTTCCTCTGCCTTTTCTAAAATCAGCTTGAACATCTGGAAGTTAACGGTTCATGTATTGCTGAAGCCTGGCTTGGAGAATTTTGAGCATTACTTTACTAGCGTGTGAGATGAGTGCAATTGTGCAGTAGTTTGAGCATTCTTTGGCATTGCCTTTCTTTGGGATTGGAATAAAAACTGACTTTTCCAGTCCTGTGGCCACTGCTGAGTTTTCCAAATTTGCTGGCATATTGAGTGCAGCATTTTCACAGCATCATCTTTCAGGATTTGAAATAGCTCCGTTGGAATTGCTTCACCTCCACTAGCTTTGTTTGTAGTGATGCTTCTTAAGGCCCACCTGACTTCACATTCCAGGATGTCTGGCTCTAGGTGGGTGATCACACCATCATGATTATGTGGGCTGGGGAGCTCTTTTTTACACAATTCTTCTGTGTATCCTTGCCACCTCTTCTTAATATCTTCTGCTTCTGTTAGGTCCATACCATTTCTGTCCTTTATCGAGCCCATCTTTGCATGAAATGTTCCCTTGGTATCTCTAATTTTCTTGAAGAGATCTCTAGTCTTTCCCATTCTGTTGTTTTCCTCTATTTCTTTGCATTGATCGATGAGGAAGGCTTTCTTATCTCTCCTTGCTATTCTTTGGAACTCAGCATTCAGATGCTTATATCTTTTCTTTACTCCTTTGCTTTTCACTTCTCTTCTTTTCACAGCTATTTATAAGGCCTCCTCAGACAGCCATTCTGCTTTTTTGCATTTCTTTTCCATGGGGATGGTCTTGATCCCTGTCTCCTGTACAATGTCACAAACCTTCATCCATAGTTCATCAGACATTCAGTCTATCAGATAGTCCCTTAAATCTATTTCTTGCTTCCACTGTTTAATCTTAAGGGATTTGATTTAGGTCATACCTGAATGGTCTAGTGGTTTTCCCTACTTTCTTCTATTTAAGTCTGAATTTGGCAATGAGTTCATGATCTGAGCCACAGTCATCTCCCTGTCTTGTTTTTGCTGACTCTATAGAGCTTCTCCATCTTTGGCTGCAAAGAATATAATCAATATGATTTCAGTGTTGACCATCTGGTAATGTTCATGTGTAGAGGCTTCTCTTGTATTGTTGGAAGTGGGTGTTTGCTATGACCAGTGCGTTCTCTTGGCAAAACTCTATTAACCTTTACCCTGCTTCATTCCGTACTCCAAGGCCAAATTTGACTGTTACTCTAGGTGTTTCTTGACTTCCTACTTTTGCATTCCAGTCCCCTATAATGAAAAGGATGTCTTTTATGGGTGTTAGTTCTAAAAGGTCTTATAGGTCTTCATAGAACCATTCAACTTCAGCTTCTTCAGCGTTACTGGTTGGGGCATAGGCTTGGATTACTGTGATACTGAATGGTATGTCTCGGAAACAAAAAGAGATCATTCTGTCTTTTTTGAGATTGCATGCATTTCGGACTCTTTTGTTGACCATGATGGCTACTTCATTTCTTCTAAGGGATTCCTGACCACCGTAGTAGATATAATGGTTATCTGAGTTAAATTCACCCATTCCAGTCCATTTGAGTTCGCTGATTCCTAGAATGTTGACGTTCACTCTTGCCATCTCTTGTTTGACCACTTCCAATTTGCCTTGATTCATGGACCTGACATTCCATGTTCCTATGCAATATTGCTCTTTAAAGCATCGGACCTTGCTTCCATCATCAGTCACATCGAGTCTCATTGTAAGGAAGACCAACGCTCTGGGTTTTCTGCCTATTTCATGACAATATTCCCTGTCTATTCTCAGCCACATGGTCACAAGATGAACTACTAACCTGCCATTTCACTTTCTTTTTTACTTGTTTAATATTTTTTTCTGTTACTTTTGTGCATTTTCCAGGTTCCTATTTTCCTTTCTTCCCTGAGTTTCTCTCCTCCTTGCTCTGTATCATACCTCCTTTTTTATTTCCTTCATAGCACTTACAACATCCTGTTCTTTATTTGCTGTATAGTTATCTATTTTCTGCTCATACTGTCTCCACTCTTGAAAGTTTGTGGACAGAATCTGTCACAAATAAGCTGTCCATAATATCAATTTTGAATGAATGAACTCATGAAAAAGTGAAATGAAAGTCATTCAGTTGTGTCTGACTCCTTGCAACTCCATTGACTATACAGTCCATGGAATTCTCCAGGCATAATACTGGAGTGGGTAGCCTTACCCTTCGCCAGGGGATCTTTCAAATGCAGGGATCAAACCCAGGTCTCCTGTATTGTAGGCAGATTCCTACTGATCAACTCTCCAGGTAGAAAAATAAAACAAAGTACATTTTCCCCAATATATATAAAGGAATTATTTATGAACTAAGGTGAAGACTTCAGTAAAATACAGTAAAAGGGTAAATATAAAGTTCTTCATTTATGAACAATACAAGATTTTAAAACTTAAAGACAATTACATATGGGCTTAAAAAACACTAGCTACTTAAGGAGCTAGGACAGGTGCATGAAAAAGGCACAAAAGCAATATGAGCCCCAATGATTGCTTAAATCAAAGGTAATAGAATAAGAATTATAACCGATTCTACTCTTGGGAAATAGTGTTCTTACTTTTTAAGTAACAATAAATCAAGAACGTTACATGAAGGACAAGAAAAGGCTATTATCCTTAACTTAATTATTTCCAGTTATATTAAGTAATTCATTCTAATCACTTATTATTCTTTTTGATGTATTGGATTTCAAAAACCTTAAAAAGAAACATTGATCTCAGCTTCTAATGCAGATACCTAAATTTTACTTTCTTTTAGAGATAATGACAAACATGAGTCTAGGACTTGAAGTCGCCTGTGCTTTCCTCCTTAAAGTAAGTTCGGTACGTACGAAGGAGTTCTGTCCTACTTGTGTTTGTTTGTAAGTCCAACAAAGTTAGCCTAGATACTAACACAATTGGCTATATCGTATGATTCAGTAATAGGTTTATAATACTTTTCACACAAATAACACATTAAAACAAACACACAAAAATAAATAAAACATTTTTAATCTTATAGTACAGTACTTTGAAAAGTACAGTAGTACAGGATGACAGCTGGCCTACGAGGGTTGGCATCTGGTATCAAGTGAACAGGCAATAAGGGTTACTGATTAGAGGAGGGAAAGGAGGTGGGAGATGGTAGAGTTGAAGGGTCATCAGCAATAGGAGATGGAGGGAAAGCTGATACTTCACTCACACTTGCCCTTGATGGCACGGGTTCTGGTTCCTTGCTGGATTCAGTTCTATCTACCCTCTTGAAAAAATGATCCAGTGATGTCTAGGAAGTAGCTCTTTATTACTCATCATAGATAGCACTGAATTGTTACTTGTCGTAGATAGCACCTGTAATGGTAGCACTGGATTGCATTCTGGACAGCTGCTGCAACCCTATGTTTGGGTCCTTTGTGTCCTAAACACAGAAAATGCCCTTACAGTTTCCTGAAGCATAAATCCCTTTGGTTATTCTGTTACTTCTACCTCTTGTCTCTCTTCATTCTTTCTCTGGGCCCCCAATACCCCCAGGTCTTCATCAGTAAGTGCCTCATGTTGCACAGCAATAGAAGTATAAAGTA